>NC_142517.1:171275000-171583000 GCF_057876585.1 Rhinolophus sinicus | reverse complement strand
GAAATTTTTTAAAAATGCCAATGTTTTTATGGTTTGCATCACTCCCCTTTCCTTTGTGAAGATCCATATTTTCATTTGATGTCATTTTCTTTTTGTCCATCTAAGGGAACTTACTACATTTTTCTCATAGTGCTTGTCTGCTAGTAATGATGTCTATCAGCTGTTCTTTTTATTGTTGTTTTTTTGTTTTGTTTTGTTTTTTTGTGGTGGAAAATATCTTTAATTTGCCTTCATTTTAGCCAAGTATTTTCTGTAAGCATAGAATTATAGAATGCCCTTTTTTCCCTTCTTTTAATTCTTTAATGATGTCATTCCATACCCTTCTTTGTTATAATTGTATTAGTTAGAAATATGTGGTATTTTTCTTCACCTTTCTATGCGCAATGTGACTTTTTCTCAGGCTACCTTAAGGTATCATGTTTGTATTGAATCAGTAACCAAAAGTCTCTCAACACATGAAAATCCAGGGACTGTGGTTTCACTGGTGAATTCTACCAAACATTTAACAAAGAATTAATGCCAATCCTTTTCAAACTCTTCCAAAAATTTAAGAGGTGGGAATACCTCCAAATTCATTTTTATGAAGCCAGCATTACCCTGATACCAGATCCCGAAAAACACACCACAGGAAAAGAAAACTAAAAATAATATTCCTGATTAATGTAGATGCAAAAATCCTCCACAAATTAATAACAATTTCAATAGCAAATTGAAAGGATTATATACCATGACCTAATGAGTTTTATCTATGGGATGAAATGATAGTTCAGTATAACACAAATTAATGTGATACACTACATGAAGAGGACTAACGTTAAAAATCACAATAGCCTCTCACTAGATGAAGAAAACAACATTTAACAAAATTCAGTACTCTTTCATAGTAAAAATACACAACAAACTAGAAAAAAAAATAAGTTACGTCAACATAATAAAAACCATATATGAAAAAAAACCCACAGCCAACATCACACTCAATAATGAAAAACTGAAATATTTTTCTGTAAGGTTAGGAGAAAAGCAAAGATATGCACTCTTGCCACTTCCATCCAACCATAGTACTATAAATTCCAGCCAGAGCAATTAGTCAAGAAAAACAAATAAAAGACATCCAAATTGGAAAAAGAGAAATAAAATCATTGTTGTTTACTGATGCTATGATCTTATATAGAGAAAACCCTAAAGACTCACCCCCCCAAATATGTTAGAAATAATAAATGAATTCAGTAAAGTGGCAGGACATAAACTCTGCATACAAGATTCAGTTTTGTTTCTATTCACTAAAAATGAACAATAAAAACTGAAAATAAGAAAAAATATTTTATTCATCCAAGCATCAAAAAGAATAAAATACGTAAGAATAAATTTAATCAAGGGTGAAAGATTTACACACTGAAAAGTATCAAACATTGTCGAAAGACACTCAAAGACCTAATATTGTTACAATGTCCAAAGTTATCTACAATTCATTGCAATCCCTATCAAAATCCCAACAGAATTTTTTACGCAAACATAAAAGATAACTCTAAGATCCACATGTAACCACAAAAGACACCAAGAATGAAAACAATTTTGAGAAAGGAGAACAATTTGGAGGTTTCACATATCCTGATTTTAAAACTTATTACAAAGCTACAATAATCAAGTCAGTATGGTACTAGCATAACTACGTATAGACCAATGAAACAGAAAACAGAGTCCAGAAATAAATCCATACATATCTGGTCAACTGATCTTCAACAAAGATGCCAAAAATATACAATGGGGAGTAGATAAGATAGTCTCCTCAACAAATAGTGTTGGGAATACTGGATAGCCACATGCAAAATAATGAAACTGAACCATTACCTTGCACCACACACACACACACACACACACACACACACACACAAACACACACCCTCAAAATGGATAAAAGATGTAAGTATAAGATCTGAAACTGTAAAAATTCCTAAAAGAAAACATATGAAAATTTCATTTTATTGGTCTTGGCAATGATTTCTTGAATATGAAATCAAATGCAGTCAACAGAAGCAAAAATAGACAGGTAAGAAGATTACATCATGCTAGAATGCTTTTACACAGCCAGCAAAGGAAAAAAAAAGAAAAAAACAGAACGAAAAGACAACTTCAGAATAGGAAATAATAGTTGCAAATCACATATCTGATAGCAGCTTAATATCCAAAATATATAAGGTAAAGCAACTCAATAGCAAAAAACAAATAACCAAATGAAAAAAATGGGCAAAGGGCTTGAATGGGCACTTCTCAAAGAAGACACACAAATAGCTATTAGGAATGTAAAAAAGAGCTCCACATCACTAATCCTCAAGGAGATGCAAATCAAAACCACAATATGATATTACCTTGTACCTGTTTGGATACCTCATATCAAAAACAAAAACAAAGTAACAAGTGTCAGAGAGGATGTAGAGAAATTAGAATCCTTTCACATGATATTTTGGAATGTAAAGTGATACAGCCACTATCGAAAACAGTATGGAAGTTACAAAATTAAAAACAGAAGTAGTGTATGTCTTAGCAATCTCACTTCTGAGTATCTATCCAAAATAATTGAAATCAGTATCTTCAAGAGATATTTGCATTCCCATGTTAATTGCAGCATTTTCCCACTAGTCAAGAGGTGGGAAAATAATCTGTGCATTGACAGATGCATGGATAAAGAATATATATACAACGGAAGACTATTCAGCCATTTAAAGGCAGGAAAACCTGCAATCTGCAACAACATGGATACCTGGAGGACATTATGCTAAGTGGAATCAGCCATCACAGAAAGTTGAATACTACATGATTCCACTTAAAAGAGATATGTAAATAAGTCAAACTCATCAAAGCAGAAAGTACAATGGTAGTTGCCAGGGGTGGGGAATGGCAAAAATTGGAAGTTGCTGTTCAGTGGGTATAACATTTCAGTCATGCGAGATGAAAAAGGTCTAGATTTTTGCTATACAATATTGTGCTTATAATTTACAATATTGTACTGTGTACTTAGATGTTTTAGATCTCATGTATGGTTTTTCCTTTTTACTACAATAATAATAAAAAAAGAATGATGTCATAAAAATGGTGGCATGAGGTGAGCCTCTTGAAATCTCCCCTGGAATTTACAACAAATTGAACAACTATAACTCCACAAAAAACTCCCTCTGCAGTACACAGGCAAGACTAAGAGGCACACTACTGAAATCATCTAAAGGAATAAAAAGAGCTGCTGAAACACACAGGTTCGGCATCTGATGCAGGAAGAGTTTTGGAACTTCAGAAGCTCTCCACATCCCCCCACGGAGGTGGCACTCTGTGACCACAGCTGAACTTCACAGAGGAGAAGCCCACCTTCCAGGGAATCCCCCCATTGTATGAGAAGCCAGAATAGTGCAGAGAAAAATATAACACTACATTGTGAGACTAAATAAAAGGCTGCAGTCGGAGAGAAAATAAAACATTCTACCAACACCTACTGGAAAACAAAAGAAAGACCTATTTATATTAACCTGTGGCAGAAACCACCCCTGTAAATGTCTAGGAAGAGAAATAATAAATCATTAATTGCTATGAATAACAAGACAGTTCAGAAAGAAAATGAAAAACCTCCAGAAAATGAACTTAAAGACATGGAAATATGTGATTTAAATGACAGAGAATTTAAGATTGCAGTTCTTTAAAAACTCAATGAGATGCAAGAAAACACAGACAGGCAGTTTAATGAACTCACAAACACAAAGAACAAAATGAACATTTTCCCAAAGAAATTGAAATTTTAAAAAAAGAACCAAATAGAATTTCTGAAGATTAAGAACTCAATAAAAGAAATGAAGAATGAAATAGCCAGCTTAGGTAGTAGAGTTGACCAGATGGAGGAAAGAATCAGTGACATCGAAGATAGAAAACTGGAAATGACATGGATGGAAGAAAAAAGAGACTTGAGACTTAAAAGAAATGAAAGAATTCTACAAGAACTTTCTGAGTCCATCAGAAAGAGCATACCAGAAGGAGAAGAAAGAGAGAAGGGAACAAAGAGTATACTCAAATAAATAGTCGATGAGAACTTCCCAAACTTGTGGAAAGAACTAGATCTTCAAATCCAAGAAGTAAATAGAACACCTAATTATCTCAACCCTAAAGGCCTTCTCCAAGGCTCATTGTATTGAAGCTGTCAAAAATTAATGACAAAGAAAGAATCCTCAAGGCAGCCAGGGAAAAGAAGACAGTAACCTACAAAGGAAAGACCATTAGATTATCATCAATGTTTCAGCAGAAATACAGGCCAGGAGGGAGTGGAATAAAATATTCAAACTATTGAAAGAGAGAAATCATGAGCCAAGAATAATATATCCTGCATAGATATCCTTCAGATATGAAAGAGGAATAAAGACCTTTCCAGACATACAGAAGCTAAGAGAATTTTCTAACACATGACCTGCACTACAAGAAATACTAAAGGAGGCTGTTTGATCATCATCAACAGGGATAATTTGTGACAACGAAAACATAAAAGGGGGGAGAGTAAAGGTCTGAACCTGAATATGGGAATGGAGAAGGTAAGCATGCTGAAGAAAATGGAATACTCTAAATATCAAACTTTCTTTTACATAAACTTAATGGTAACCACTTAAAAAAAAGCAAAAATCTAGAACTGAAATATATAACGTAATAAAAGAAGAAACAGAGGGGAAAAATCATAGAATACCACCACAGAGAAATCATAGACTACAACAAAAAGGCAAAGAAACAATGGAGAAACAGTCTTACCAGGAAACCAGAGATAGAATGATAGGAAATCCTCACATATCAATAATCACCATAAATGTAAATAGTCTGAACTCACCAATAAAAAGGCACAGAGTAGCAAATTGGATGGAAACACTAAACCCAACCATATGCTGCCTCCAAAAGACACATCTCAGCTATAAGGACAAACATAGACTCAAAGTGAAAGAGTGGAAATTGACACTCCAATCAAATGGTATCCAGAGAAAATCAGGCGTAGCCATACTGATATCAGATGAAACAGACTTCAGGATAAAAAAGGTAACAAGAGACAAAGATGGACATTTCATGATGACAAAGTGGACTATACAGCAAGAAGACATAATAGCCATCAATATTTATTCTTCCAATCAGGGAGCACTGAACTATATCAAGCAACACTAACAGAACTAAAGGGATAAATTGACCCAAGCACAATTATAGTAGGGGACCTAAATATGTAATTGACAGCTATGGATAGGTCATCCAAGCAGAAAATAAATAAAGATATATCATCCCTAAGTGACACATTAGATGAAATGGACATAATTGACATTTATAGAGCACTTCATCTTAGAACACCTGACTATACATTTTTTTCTAGTGTACATGGAACGTTCGCAAGGATAGACCATATATTGGGACATAAAACTAGCCTCAGAAAATTTAAGAAGATTGAAATCATACCAAGCATGTTCTCTGATCACAGGCTTTGAAATTGGATATGAATTGCAAAAAGAAAGCAGGAAAAAACACAAATACATGGAGATTAAACAACATACTTTTAAAGAATGACCAGGTCAAAGAAGAAATAAGAGGAGAGATCAAAATATACATGGAAACAAAGTGGAATAAAAATACATCCTAGCAAAATTTGTGGGATGCAGCGAAAGCAGTTTTAAGAGGGAAATTTATATCATTACAGGCCTATCTCAAGAAACAAGAAAAATCCCAGATAAATAACCTCATGTTACACCTTAAAGAACTAGAAAAAAAAGAACAAATGAAACCTAAGGTCAGCAAAAGAAAGGAAATAATAAAAATCAGAGTAGAACTAAATGAAATAGAGAAAAAAAAGATAATAGAAAAAATTAATGTGACAAAGACCTTGTTCTTTGAAAAGATTAATAAAATGGAAAACCTTTGGCTAGACTCACTAAGACAAAAAGAGAAAAGACACTAATAAACAAAATCAGAAATGAAAAGGGGAAGTTATCACGGATGCCACAGAAATACAAAGGATCATCCTATGAAGGACTATATACCACCAAATTCAATAACCTAGAAGAAATGGACAAGTTCTTAGAAACATATACCTTCCTAGGCTGAATCACGAAGATTTGGAAAATCTAAATAGACCAATCACCAGTAAGGAAATTGAATCAGTCATCCGAAACCTTCCCAAAAGCAAAAGTCCCAGACCAGGTGGCTTCACTAGTGAATTCTACCAAACCTTCAAAGAGGATCTAATACCAATCCTGCTCAAACTCTTCCAAAAAATTGAAGAAGAGACAGTACTCCCTACCTCATTTTATGAGGCCAACATTATCCTGATACCAAAACCTGGTAAGGACAACACAAAAAGGAAACCTACAGACCAATATCTCTGATGAATACAGATGCAAAAATCCTAAACAAAACTAGCAAATTGAATGTAACAATGCATTAAAAAGATTATTCATCACAACCAAGTCTGGTTCATCCCAGGGGCACAAAGATAGCTCAACATACACAAATCCATCAATGTAATACATCACATAAACAAAATAAAGGACAAAAAATCCTATGATTATATTAACTGATGCAGAAAAAGCATTTGACAAGATACGACATCCATTTATGATTAAGACATTTAATAAAACAGGTATATAAGAAAAATACCTTAACATAATAAAGGCCATATATGACAAACCCTCAGCTAACGCTATAATTAATGGTGACAAACTGAAGCCCTTTGCTCTACATTCAGGAACACGACAGGGCTGCCCCCTATCACCTCTGCTTTTCAACATAGTGTTGGAAGTCCTCGCCAGAGCAATTAGGCAAGAGAAAGAAAAAAAAAGGCATCCAAATTGGAGATGAGGAAATTAAATTGTCACTCTTTGCAGATGCCATGATGCTATATATTGGAAACCCTAAAGACTCCATCAAAAGCTATTATCAACAATAAAGGAATACAGTAAAGTTGCCAACTATAAAATTGACGTACAAAAGTGCATTGTATTCCTATATACTAAAAATGAAATCTCACAAAAAGAAATAAAAAATAATTCCTTTTGTAATTCCAACAAAAATAATAAAATATCTAGGAATAAACTTAACCAAGAATGTGAAAGACCTATATGCTGAAAACATAAGACATTTTTTTAAAGAAATTGAAGAAGACACAAAGAAATGGAAAGACATTCTATGCTCATGGATTGGAAGAATCAACATAGTTAAAATAGCCGTATTACCCAAAGCAATATACAGATTTAAGGCAATCCCCATTAAAATCCCAATGGCAATTTTTAAAAAGAAATAGAACAAAAAAATCATCAGATTTGTATGGAACCACAAAAGATCCCGAATAGCCAAAGCAATCCTAAGAAAGAAGAACAATGCTGGAGGTATCACACTCCCTGACATTAGATTGTACTACAGGGCAACAATAATCAAAACAGCATGGTATTGGCAGAAAAACAGACACAAAAACCAATGGAATAGAATTGAGAACCCAGAAATAAACCCCCATGAATATGGACAGATAATTTTTGATAAAGAAGCAAAAAACATACAATGGAGAAAAGACAACCTCTTCAATAAATGGTGCTGGGAGAATGGAAAGCCACTTGCCAAAGAATGAAACTAGACTGCTGTCACCATGTATTCAAATAAATTCAAAATGGATCAAAGACCTATGCATAAGACCTGAAACAATAAACTGCTTAGAAGAAAACATAGATACTAAACTTATGGATCTTGAGTTCAAAGAGCATTTTATGAATTTGACTCCAAAGGCAAGGAAAGTAAAAGCTAAAAGAAATGAATGGAACTATGTCAAACTTCAAAGTTTCTGCACAGCAAAAGAAACCATCGACAAAGTAAAGAGGCAACCAACTGAATGGGAGAAGATTTTTGTGAACTGTGCCTCCGATAAGGGCCTAATATCTAAAATATACAAGGAACTCATACAACTCCACAACAACAACAAAATAACCAACCCAATTGTAAAATGGGCAGAGGATCTGAAGAGACATTTCTCCAAAGAGGACATACAAATGGCCAATAGACATATGAAAAAATGCTCTACATCACTAATAATCAGAGAAATGCATATAAAAACCACAATGAGATATCACCTTACCTCAGTTTGAATAGCTATCATCAACAAGACAAATAGTAATAAGTTGTGGAGAGGCTGTGGAGAAAAAGGTGGGAATGCAGACTCATGCCGCTGCTATGGAAGGCAGTGTGGAGTTTCCTCCAAAAATTAAGAACAGAATTACCATATGACCCAGCAATCCCTTTCCTGGGTATCTACCCAAAAAATCTGAAAACACCTATCCATAAACACAAGTGTGCTCCAATGTTTATTGCAGCTTTATTTACGGTGGCCAAGACATGGAAACAACCAAAGTGTCCTTTGATAGATAAATAGACAAAGAAGTTGTGGTACATATACGCAATGGAATATTATTTGGCAGTAAGAAAAGATGAAATAAGACCATTTGTGACAACATGGATGGATCTTGAAATCATAATGTTAAGTGAAATAAGTCAGACAGAAAAAGTTGAGAGCCATATGATTTCACTGACGTGCGGTATATAAAACTGAAAACAACAAAAGAACAAGACAAACAAATGAAGGGACAAAAACTCATAGACATAGACAATAGTTTAGGGGTTACCAGAAGGTAAGGGGGGAGGGAAGCCTCTAGAAGAGGGTAAATGGGGTCTAGTATGTGGTGATGGAAAGAGAACTGACCCTGGGTGGTGAACACACAATGTGATATATAGATGATGTATTACAGAATTGTACACCTGAAACCTATGTATTACTTTTCAAGAACTGAGGACTCATTTTAACGCACTGTGAGAAACTGAATTGAAATGAGAGCCTGCCATATATGAACCTTCAGACAACAGTGTTCCCTGGCATACACCATGTGTAGCCTTGAGAGAAAGCCTGAAGAAATTGACCCAGCTATGCTATATCTGCATTCCTGACCACAGAAACTATGAGATAATAAGTGTTTTTTTTTATTTTAAGCTACTTTAAATAAGTGTTTTTTATTTTAAGTTTTTTTTATTTTAAGATTTTTTTTAAGTGTTTTTTATTTTAAGTTTTAAGTTTTTTTATTTTAAGTTTGGACTATTGAATATATGGTAACAGGTAACTCTTATAGGGCCATATGTTTGTTCTTTTGAATTTGGAATTAATTTTTCTGATTTTAATATTTTAATGTAACAGTGTTTATAATTTTTGGATCAGGTCAGTAAATATAAATATCGTTTTTACATCTTTAACAAGAAATATGTATTTTTAATTTGAAATAAGTGGAATGTTATTTGCATATCAACAAATGCAAACATTCTTTGACTAATCACAGTAAAATGTTAAATGTCATGAAATAATGAAGTCTAAACTAAACATTTCTAAAATTCAATTTCATTTATAATGACTTAAAATATCAATAGCTATTCGCTCTGTGTTTAACACACCTGGCATGCAAATAAACTACAGAAAACCAATCTTTTATAGAAGTAGTATATTTATAGCACTTCATTGAGCAGAGCATTTATCAAAAGAGCAAACTGTAGAAACAGAAAAGATTTCAATTAAAGTATATTAATTTGATTGGAATAATAAATCCTACAAAAATTTTTTTTTGCATGATAACCATGTTACACACTCTTGAGATCTTTGTTCTTTCTCTGGTAGAAAGCCAAATATGTATCGTATAAGAAGCTTTTAATTATAAAGCAGTTTTTTATTCTTATGGGGATTTAAAATTGATGTTTGCCTTGCTTAAATTACCAACAGCTCTATGTTTATATTTATAAAATGCATAACTATTTTAGCATTATTAAAAATTAAACATAGAAGGTGTTTTTCATAATTACTTATTTTTTTCAAACTGTTCTTTTGATCTCACAGAGTTTTCTTTATGAAATTATATTTGGCTACATAAGAAACAGGAAGAAATGACATTTAAAGAATTAGAAGTATTCAAATATTTGATGAGATTAATATTTTATTAACCAGGAAGTTTTGAATTCTACATGACATTTTCAAATATATTTTTTTTGCTAAGTTTACAATGTAGATATTAAACCCATTTCCCTTTCAGAAAACTGGCTAAAACCTTTAGTCAAAAGAAAGTTATTAAGATTTATGCGTGGGTGTTAAGGAATTAAAAGGCTCTGTGGCTATAGTAAATGCATTTGAAATTTGCTTCAAGCATAGAATTTATCAAGTCTCCTTTTATTAAAAAATAGATTTCCTGTTGGATATAGATTCTCATTCAGACTCTTGGCAGCCTTTTACTTTTAATAAAGGAAGAAAAAAAGTTCAATCAGGGATTTTTATTGCACTTGATTAAACTTCTTTAATAAAAGTTAAAAGGCACTAAAATTTTGCATAAGTAATAATAAAACTCACTCAGGCACAAGCGTACATGAGAAAAGAAATGAAATAATCTTGTTGAAACAAATTACAGATATGCCATATCAGTGAGGATCTAAAGAATCTTTAGAAACTTATAAGTTTTAACGTTTGTTTGCTATTAATAATTTATTCTTTTCATGAATTTAAAATGCAATTTTACATTGAATTCCTATTGTTTAGAAATGATTGTCTAGGGGTTAGGTTAGTAAGGTAAAGGTGTGCAGGCTATTACATAAAGTATATGAAAAAGACTATCAGCTACAATAGAGAGTATCTGTTTCTACAAGATGTAATCATCATGGAAACAACTGAAGTGTCCTTCCATAGATGATTGGATAAAGAAGATGTGGCATATATACACAATGGAATACTATTCTGCCATAAGAAAAGATGAAATAGTACCATTTGCGACAGCAAGGATGGAACTTGAGGTTATTATGCTAAGTGAAATAAGTCAGACAGAAAAAGTCGAGAATCATGATTTAACTGATATGTGGGATATAAAACTGAAAACAACAAAGCAACAAAACAAAAAAGAAACAAAAAGTCATAGACACAGACAATAGTTTAGTGGTTACCAGAAGGTAAGGGGGCAGGGGGTTGGTAGATGAGGGTAAATGGGAGCAAATACGTGGTGATGGAAGAACTGATTCTGGATGGTGAACACACAATGTGATATAAAGATGATGTATTACAGAATTGTACACCTGAAACCTATGTAACTTTACTAATCATTGTCACTCCAATAAACTTTAATTAAAAAAAAATGTTTGATGAAGATTTATTTTGAAAGCTTTTTTAAATTAAAGCTCATTGAAGTGACAATTGTTAGTAAAGTTAAATTTTTCTCTTGTAAAATTCATGTATTTTTGTAACAATTATAATTGTGGATTTGTCTCTTTCTCATGAAGTTCTATCAGTTTTTGCTTCATGTATTTCAAAGCTCTATGATTAAGGGCATACTTGTTTAAGATTGTTATAATCTCTTAATTGACCCCTTTATCATTATTAAATTGACCTTTTTTAGTCTTATTTAAATACTTTTTATATCTAAAACTTATTTTTTCATTAACATAGCCATTCCAGCTTACTTTTGGTTAGAGTTAGCATGGTATACATTTTACCGTGTTACTTTTAAACTATTTATGTCTTCATATATAAAATATAATTCATTAGGCAGCATATCATTGGAGCTTGCTGTTTTATCCAATTTGATAATACCAGCCTTTTTATTTGAGATATATAAACTATTTCAGCTCTTTTGGCTATTTGTTTCCTGTTTATTCCCATGTGGTCTTTGTTCCCTTTTTCTTATTTTTCTGACTTGTCTAGGATCGGTTAAATATTTCTTTTATAATTCCATTTATCTGTTCTATTTTCTTATTAACAAATATCTTGTTTTATTTCACTGATTTCTGTAGAGTTCAGAGTATCTGTACAGTTGATAGGGTCTTCACAGTTTCTCTTCCTCTTCATAAGAAGGTCCTGACAGAGGTACCCGAAGAAGACCTCTGACCAAGGCCTCAGGTAAAGAGGCTTAAGGATGAAGTTACCTGGACTAGGAGTACAAATATGTGAAGAACATAGAAGCCAGAGATGTCTGAGACCTTGAGTGTAACTCCCTTCAGAGACTGTGGTGCACTGGCTATGCACCAAATCTGGTGTGAGGAGTGCAGCTTTCCCCTGTGAGGCCTGCCAGGTAAAGCCTTTGTAACTGCCTATAATCAGGTCTGAAAAATCACAAATAGGTTTTTAACCAGAAGCTGGGCTCCTTACATAGGACAGAATTACTTGGATGTAGAGCAGGAAAGGCATCCAATATTTCCCCATTACTTATGCTATGAGATGTAGATTTTTGTAGATGACCATTGTGAAATTGATAAAGTTTCCATCTAAGTTTGCCAGAAGTTTTTATCATGAATGGTATATAATTTTGTCAATTACTTTTTCTTCATCAACTGAAATGAAAAAATATATTTTCTCCTTTATTCTTGTAATATGGTTAATTACATTTTTTTATGTATGAGTGTAAATATTGTTGCATTCTTATATAAACTTGTTTGTGACGTATGCTATGTTTCATACACTTTTTTATTCACTTGCTAATATTTGCTTAGTGACTTTTGCATCACTATTCATGATGAATATTTGGTCCATAATTTTCTTTGCTAGTAATGTCTTTGATTAGATTTAGTATCAGAGTGATAATATCCTCGTAAATAATTTGGGAATTACTATTTTTTCTTCTATTTTCTAAAATAATTTTATTGATTTGTTTTTTCATTAAATGTTTATAGCATTCACAGGTGAATTCATCAAGGCCCAGAGTTTCACATTGTGGGAAATTTTTCATTTACAAATTCAATTTCTCTGATAATATGTTATTAAGATTTCTTATTTCTTCTTTTTTTAAAAGATTTTCATTAAAAATATCCTAACATACAATATCATATTAGTTTCAGGTATACACCATAGTTATTCAACATATGTACCTAAAGAAGTGATCACTAGTGATCAGCAACCATCTGACACCATAGTGTGCTATGTCAATATTATTGACCATATTTCCTATGCTATATATTACATCCCCATGACTTATTTGTTTTATACCTGGAAATTTGGACCTCTTATTGCCCTTCACCTTTCTCCTCCTCTTTAATTTTTCAATTACAGTTGATAGTATTATTTTGTATCAATTTCAGGTGTACAGCATAGTGGTTAGACATTTATATAATTTAAGAAGTGATCCCCCTGACTAGTTTAGAACCCACCTGGCACTATACATAGTTATTACCATATTATTGATCATATTCCCTATGCTTTACATCCCTATGACTACTTTGTAACTACCAATTTGAACTTGTTAATCCTTTCATCTTTTTCACCTTGTCCCCCGGACCCCTCCCATCGATCACCCCAACAAATCTACCCATCTAACACCATACATAGTTATTAAAATAGTCCATCCCAAAACAAAACAAAACATTGTACTTTCTTAATCCTTTCCATTTTTTTTCACCCATACCCCCAACCACCCTCCAATTTGGCAACCATCAAAATGTTTCTTTGTATCTATGAGTTAGTTTCTGTTTTGTTTGTTTATTTTTTCTTTAGATTCCACATATAAGTGAAATCACATTGCATCTGTCTTTCTCTGTCTGATATACTCCACTCAGCACAATACCTTCTCGGTCCATTTATGTTGCCACAGATGACAAGAACCCATTACCTTTCAGGGCCACGCAATATTCCATTGTAAATATGTACCACCTACGCTTTGTCCATTCATCCATTGACAGATACCCAGGCTGCCTCCACATCTTGGCCATTTGTAAACAATGCTGCAATTAATATAAAGATGTACACATCCCCTCGAAGTAGCATTTGGGTTTCATTAGGTAAATACATAGAAGTGGGATTACTAGGTCCTTCTTTGTCTCCTGTTATAGCCTTTGTTTTAAAGTCTATTTTGACTGGTATAAGTATTGCTACTACAGGCTTTTAATTTTTTTTTTTTTCATTTCCATTTTCATGTAATATATTTTTTCCATCTCTTTACTTTCTGTCTGTGTAGGTCTTTCAATTTGAAGTGAGTCTCCTGTAGGCAGCATACGTAAGGATTTTGTTATCCATTTAGCCATTCTGTCTTTTGATTGGAACATTAAATCCATTTACATTGAAAGTAGCTACATATGTAGCTATTGCCATTTTATTATTCATAATTTTGACCTTTTTTTTTTTTTTTCCATCTTAAAGAAGTCCCTCTAACATTCCTTCTAGTAGTGGTTTGGTGGAGATAAATTCCTTTAGCTTTTTCTTGTGTGGTAAGCACTTTCTCTCTTCTTCAATTTTAAATGATAGTCTTGCTGGGTAGAGTACCCTTGGTTTTTAGGTCCTTGGTTTTAGGTCCTTGCTTTTCACCACATTGAATATTTTGTGTCAATCCCTTCTGGCTTACAAAGTTTCTGTTGAGAAATCAGCTGACAGTCTTATGGGGGCTCACTTACAAGTTACATATCCCTAAGTTGCCTTTTTCTTGCTGCTTTTAGGATTCTCTTTGTCTTTAACCTTTGTCACTTTAATTAATTTTAATGTGTCTTGGTGTGGGCCTGTTTGGGTTCATCTTGTTTGGGACACTCTATGCTTCCTGGACTTGTATGTCTATTTCTTTCACCAGGTTAGGGATGTTTTCTGTCATTATTTTTTCAAATAGGTTTTCAATTCCTTGCTCTCTCTTCTCCTTCTGGTAACCTTATGATGCAAATGTTGTTATGTATGATGTTGTCCTAGAGGCCCCTTAAACTATCCTCGTTTATTTGGATTCTATTTTCTTTCTGCTGTTCTGTGTATTCTGCAACTTTATCTTATAAATCACTGATTCGATCCTCTGCTTCATCTAATGTATTCTTCATTTCAGTTATTGTATTCTTTATTATTGACTGGTTCTTTTTTATGTTTTCTATATCTGTTTTTACATTTCTTATCTCTTAATTGAAGTTCTTCCTGAGATTATTGAGTATCCTTATAATTAGTGTTTAATACTCTGTATCTGGTAGATTGCTTGTCTCCATTTATTTAGTTCTTTTTCTGGAGTTTTGTCCTATTTTTCCATTTGGGACTTATTTTGTTTGTTTGTTTGTTTCCTGATTTTGGCTACCTATTTGTGTTTCTTTCTATGTATTAGGTAGATCTGCTATGTCTCCCAGTCTTGGCTGGGCAGCCTTATGTAATAGGTGCCCTGTGGGGCCCTGGTACCATCTCCCTGGTTACCTTCTTTGGATGCCTCAGGAGTGTTTCTTATGTGTGTTATGTGTGCCCTCCTGTTATAGAGCCTTGATTGTTATTGGCCCATTGATCCACAGGGTGGCAGTGGACTTTGGCCACATCCACAGATTATGGGCTGCTATATGGGGGGCTTACCACACAGGGCTGGATTTGCTCCAGTGGGCTCTGATGCCTGTTGACACTGTCTTTTGGGTGTGCTGCTTGTGGGGTTAATTGGGTTGTCCTGTGCTGTGATCTGAATCCAACCTCCAAGAATGTTAGTTCTGGGGCCTCTTGGGAGGTGTTCTGGTACAGGCCCAGGTAACCAATTGCCTTGTGACTGGCTGTGGCATACCTTGTAGAAGCTACAAAGCAACCCATAGTTGTTTGCTGCCTGTACCAAACCTGGATGCATGTGGGAGAGGCCACACTGCGAACTGAGGATGTCTGCCACCAGTACTGGGCCTGGGGTAGCTCTGCAAAGCATCAGAACAACCCAAGGCTTGCTTCCACCTGCCAGATCCTTTAAGTTTCAGTCGCTGATAAAGTCTAGTGCAGTGTTTGAGTTGGGTAAGGCAGGGTCTCAGGGATTCACTAGAGTGGGAAGCATTGTGGTCACCAGATTAATGGAGACTCTGGTTTGGTGCCAGTGCTGATGCTGGGAGTACTCTGCGAAAGTGTCAGAGAACACAGAGGAAAGCTGTCACTCAACTGTGGCTCTGGTACTCGGATAGTTTTCCAAGAAAGAGTGCAATGTAGGCAGGGCTGGATGCTCATAAGAAAGTGCCTCCGGTGTTGGCAGATTGGGTGGGACACGGTCCTAGTGAGTCAGCAGGGTGGGGCAAGTGGAGCTCACCAGGACAATCAGATTCAGATTTGGCAGTATGGGTGTGGGCTTAACACAGAAAAGATGGTGCCCACCTGCAGGCTGCTCAGGAGAAGGACACTACACAGGGAAAATAGTGGCTGTCCTCTAGTCCTATCCTGGAAGCCACACAGCTCATCTGTCCCCATATGCCTCTGATGACCCCCGAGTCACTGTTCCTTCACTGGAGCCCATGGTAAGTGTCTGCAAGAGAGTCTGTGTACCAGCCCTTTAAGAGTTTCTCACAGCCTACTATCCTACCTGGATGGTCAGAATCCCCACTGTTTTTCACAGCCAAATGTTGTGGGGATTCCTCTTCCCAGCACCTGTACTCTGGGCTGGAGTGCTTGGTGAGGGATCTGGGTTCCTTGTTCCTCTGGGGAGAACCTCTGTGGCTGAGATATCCCTCCTGATTCTCAGCCACACACGCAAGTGTGGAACCTGTTTGGCATCTATGCCTCTCCTCTCCTATTTCTTCTTGTGGCATATTTGATAGCATTTATCTTTTAAATCATTTGTCCATTTCATCTAAGTTGTCAACTATATTGGAAAAAAGGTTATACACGTGCACTTTTTTCTTATTAATATCTGTATAATCTGTAATATTATAGCATTTTTTTCTTCCCTATATAATGTGAACTGGTGACTCCTTTTTTATTTCATATTTAGGTAATTTTTATTCTCTCTCTCTTTGGGATCAATGTACTTACAGGTTTTTAAAAATTTTACTTTATTTTGGTAAGGACACCTAAAATTAGATCTATCTACTTAGCAAATTTTTAAGTGTACAGTGCAGTATTATTAATTATAGACACAATTTGTACAACAGATTTCTATAATTTATTCATTTTGAATAATTGAAACCTTATGCCCATTAATTAGCAATTACCCATATTTCCCTCCACATCTCCAGTCCCTGGGAACTACCATTCTATTCTTTAATACTATGAGATTGATATTTTAGATACTTCATATAAGTGGAATCGTACAGTATTTGTTCTTCTATGACTGACATTTTATTTCATTTTGCCTAATATCTTCCAGTTTCATCCATGTTTTTGCATATTACAGAATTTCCTTTATTTTTAAACATGGAATAATATTATATTGTATGTATATACCACATTTTCTTAATTTGGGTGTTGATGATCATTAAGATTGTTTCCAATTATGACTATTGTGAAAATTGCTCCAATGAATATTGCAGTACTAATATTTCTTCAACATGCTGATTTCAGTTTTTCTGGATAAATACTCAGAAATGAAATTGCTGAATCATATGATAGTTTTGTTTTTATTTTTTTGATAAAACTCCAGACTATATATGTTCGTGGCGGCATTGTTTTATATCCCCACTAACAGTATTCAAGGGTCCCAATTTCTCCACATCCTCTTTCACACTTCTTTCTTTGTTGTTATTATTGTTTGTTTGGTTTTCTTTTTGTTTTTGTGAATGGCCATTCTAACATGTTTGAGATAATATCTCATTATAGTTTTGATAGCATCTTCCTAATGACTGGAGATATTTAGCATCTTTTTATATACCTATTCACTACTTTTCTGTCTTCTTGGAGAAATATCTATTCACGTCTGTAGTCAATTTTCAGCTGAGTTAGTAATTTTTATTTTATTTTATTTTTCTCTATTGAATTGTAGGTGTTCCTTATATGTTTTGGATTTTAACCCTTTGTTAGATATGTAGTTTGCAAATATTTTCTGCTATCTCATAGGTTGCCTTTTCACTCTGTTGATTGTTTCCATTTCTGTGCAGAAATGTTTAATTTGATCTAGTTCCACTTGTTTATTTTTTTTATTTTTTTGGCTGGGCTTTTGGTGTCATATCCATGCTATATGTAAATCCAATGTCATGAAGCTTTCTCCATATATTTTCTTCTAGGGGTTTAGAGTTTCAGGTCTTATGTTTAAGTCTTTAATAAATTTTCAGTTGATTTTTCTGTATGGTATAAAATACAGGTCCAGACTAATTATTCTGCATGTGGCTATAGTTTTCCCAACAACATTTATTGAAAAGACTGTCTTTTCCCCACTGTGCATTCTTGGCACTTCTGCCAAATGTCAGTTGATGTTATAGATAAGGATTTATTTCTGGGTTCTCTATTCTGTTCCATTGCACTATATGTCTGTCTTAAAGTCTTTTAATGTTTTAATTATTGTTGCTTTGTGGTACAGCTGGTCAGGAAGTGTGAAGCTTCCAGCTTTGTTCTTTTTCAAGGTTGTTTGGGTTGTTTGAATTCTTTTGTTTCTACATGAATTAAATTTTTTTCTATTTCTTTTCTTTTCTTTTCTTTTTTTTTTTCTGATCACTGCACTGTACACCAGAACCTGAAATTTCTTTCTGTTTCTGTAAAAAAAAAAAAAAAAAAAAGCATTGGGTTTTTGAGAGAAATTGTATTGATTCTGTAGATTACGTTGAATAGTATTGACACTTTAAGTCTTCTATGGACACTTTAATTCTCCTAATCCACAAAAATGGAGCACCTTTCCATTTGTGTATTCTTTCATTTCTTCAAAAAGTGGCTTGCAGTTTTCCATATACAAATATTTCCCACTTTTAAGTTAAGTTTACCACTATGAATTTTACTCCTTTTGATGCAATTTTAAGGTCATTTTCTGTTGAGTTTAGTTTTTCAAATATCATACATTGTACATAGAAATGCAACTGATTTTTGTATGTTGTTTTTGTGTCCTGTCACTTTACTGAATTTGTCTCATATGAGTGGATTGTGTGTGTGTGTGTGTGTGTGTGTGTGTGTGTGTGTGTGTGTGTAATTGTCAGGGTTTCTTGCAGTAAATATGATGTTATGTGCAAACAAATAATTTTGTTTCTTTCTTTCTGATTTGGGTGCTTTTTATTTATATTTCTTTCCTAATTGCTCTGGCGATTTTAAATACTACGCTCTGGCAAATTTAAGTACTATCTGTGTTGAATAGAAGTTGCAAGAGTGGATACTCTTGCCTTCTTCCTAATCATAAAAAAAAGAAAAAAAAAAAAAAAGAAAAGAAGCTTTCAATTTTGTATTCCTGAGTATATTAACTATAGAATTTTCATCTACATTCAATTTTTTCCTTCAACCTTTATAAACACAGTATTCCTTCTATATAGTTCCCTTTGAAGCAGGTTTACTATCCTGCTGGTTCCTTTATATGTTAGTTAAACTTTTTGACAGAAGTTTATTAAAAAAACAAAACATGGTATTTGAAAAACAACAGATGGAGAACCCTAAAAGTAATTCAAAAGAAAGGAATAGCATATAGATTTTAGGCACCTAGAAAAAAACAAAAACTTTTAATTTTACTAGATAACAACCAAAATATCAGAATAAATTTTAATACTTTTAAATAATATATTTTAAAAGCCAAGCTTTTAAAAAGAAAATAGTTAAAGTTCGTAATTGTTATTTTGGCCATGTGATTTTTGGATGCTTATTTTCATTTTTTTCTTTTCTGGAATTTCTAAATTTTCTGTTATGAGAAGGTATTCTGTACTTAATCTGAAAATATTGTTTTAAACAAAATATATGTTGAAAAATGGCAATAATGGAACATGACATAATGAAAGGTCTATTTATCATTGAAATTTTTTTCTATGACGTTGTATCTTCATTTAAATAGCAATGTAGAAAGGTAAGTCTATAGTTTACAGGACTTACAGAGTGATCTACTATAATTGCTATTGATCAGGTCTTTACTGAAATTTTATTGTCATGATGGACAACATAGAAACCTAACAAAAGAGTGAAAACATTTGATTAAAAGTTAGAGAAAGAAACTCTCTGAGGAAACGTTGTAGTTTGTAGTTTGACATGATGCAATGTTTTAAGTAAATATTGTCTTGCGTTCCATGTCACAGTTGTCTGTTTTATCCATGTGCTTATACTGAGTCTATCTTACAGATGAAGAAACTGTAACTTGGAGGAATCTTGCACTAAAGTCATACTGTAAATGAGTAGACAGTTTCTATTGGTTCAGCTGCTTTGCTGTTTGTTGCTGCCATGAGAGACTCATTTGATATGGAGCATGGTCAGTTAAAGTGGTGATTTTAGTGGCAAGCCAACAGGAGGGCTACACAGTCCATTTGCCTGAGGTTGTGGTTCTGCTTGGCTCAAGCACTGGACTGGTGGATTAGTTGTAGAATTTAACAGGAATTTTTAGGAATGAGATAGCCATAGGAAAAATAATAAGTCATTCCTTTATCCTGGGTAGACCAGAAACTGCATATACATAGCAGAGACTAGAGCAGGCCCAAGTCACTCATACCTTCTCAGCCAACAGATACTATGTGTACACACAAAGACACGAGAAAACCACATGGAATATTAAAGCTCAGTCAGACTTGAGAATGATATATCAGTCTTTTCTCCAGATTATATACAGTGAAATGTTTTTTGTTTTTGTTTTTTTTTTATAATGTGTGTGGCTATTCTTAAATTGGGTTGAGAATATTTTGCTTTCCTGGAGGGTTATGTTTGGTATGATTACATATGAAAAAGTTGATCCTTACTAAGAAGATATCTGTTTTTCCTAGACTTGAAATGAAAGTTGTGGGTATGTTAATTATATAATAAAAATATGTTAGCTATATACAAAAACTAGCCTTATCTATACAAAACATTAGCTTCATTTATCCTGCTTTAACTTTTTACATTAAATTTTAAGTATTTATGGCAGAATGATATTATCCTTGGCAGACAGTCCAAAAACTACACAATGACTTCATTAACTCTAAGAGAGAAAATGTCTGTTGTAAAAGTTGTACCACTTATTCATTACATTATTAAACATCTATTTTAAAGGTCATCTACAATTCATTCTGTAGCTATAGGTCACTAGTTTTAAAAAACAACTGACACTGGGAGAACCTAGCAAGATCTGAGAAAATTAGTAGTAAAGTAAAAAGCGAGTTGTGGAGGCACTGGTTAAATTTATGCAACCTGAAGATGAGAAGAGTGCATTTTTTACATTTACATTTGTACTACTTTCTAGAGCACAGGCCAGTGTCTTCCCAGATGGATAATGTCTATCTGAGGTCTAACTGTTGAAACCGTCACTGCCTAATGATGCTTATGCATCGATAGAATTGGTGGGGTACCATACCGTTATACAATTGTTATTCTTATTTACAAAACATTTTACATGGATTTTCTTTAATAAATTTCATTATTTTGGTGTTTCAATATGAAATTTAAGCAATAATGTATTTAACATGATAAAATACAAGAATAAATTTAAATACAACAGAAAAATAGTAGACAGTGAGAAATACTTAGACAAATAACCAACTACTTTTTGCTACACACACATTGCATAAGAAGAAAAATGATACAGATTTTTCTTAATTTGGATCAAATTATAAATTGCCTCCATTAGCAGCATAACCTCCAATATTTGTTCCAATCATCATACTGATTCCTTAATTAACTGTAATGAATGTAAGCCCTCCTGTGGTACATAGTTGAGGAACACCAGATGAATATTAACTGTGATATTGATTAAAAAGTTGTAAGAGCAGGTGCAGCATTTGTCAGTTTGTCAGCACACTAGTATAATAACCTTTCCTATGTTAAACCAGATCAAATAATGAAATTTAACAATAAGTGCCGTATAGAGCACCAAACTGTCAACCATTTGTTCTGTGACTTAATGAAAAAAACCATGTATACTGATCTTGATATGCATGGATGAAGAAATACCAAGAAAAATCACTGTTGCAATTACTCTCCTGTTTATGACAAATCCATTATTGGTATATAGACAACAAAATATTAACTGAAAAATTGAGATAATGGGATAAATGTACTGAGGAATTATTCTAGACTGTAGTTTGAATATAGGTTTCCCCAATGTCTGAAAGTAGAGCATTCCTATGAAACCTTTGGTAAGTCAAAACTCCATAAAGGGGAGAAGGAATTAATTATCTTAGGACACAACTTGTTAAGAGAGATGAGAAAAAGTTATCAAAATAAAGCACAGACGCTCACATACAAAGTTCAAAACTATGGAGGCTTGATGCTGAGATGCTGAGTGTGGTTCCCCGGGAAGGAGCTTGGTGGTATCACTCTTGCTGCTTAGGGCACACGTTGCCCATATAATATTTCATTGCAAAGCAAACACAGAGTGCTATTTTCACTTTTGACCTTTTTTTGTAAAAATGAAAATCCTCTTTGAATTTCTTTTGGTTAATGAAAAAACAGTACTAATGTAAGTCTTTCATAAAAGTGAATTGGTATAAAGTGAACTTTTGAAAAGTGGGGGCTACTTCCATAGATGGCTGCATTTCTGGAAGTGAAAAGCTATGTTTTATAAATAAGAGAAATGTAAAATATATTTGAAGAGACTTAGAAGTATTTCAAGTTTCAATTATTATATTGCTGGAATGCTTTCTCCAGTAGACTTTGTTTTTAATCACAGGAAATATGTAAATAGTGGGGTCATTGATTATGAATGTCAGAAGCATTTTTCCACATAGCAGGCTAAGAGATGTTATATTAATCTGTCAGGAAAACCTTAACAGAAATATAGGACACATATACGTATATATGCAAGTGGTAGCCATATTCTAAAATTGCCATGGCATTTCCACAGTAATTTTTCTCATTTAAAATGAAATAGAATAAGGTCATCTATTACATCAGCTTTGTATTAAAATACTTTAAGTCTCTGATAATTTGTATGTATTAGGACCCTAAACATTGAAAGCCCATATAACTTTTATGTAATTATTGCCAGATATACGAGTATTACTTTACATTGAATTTGCAATGATATAATTTAATATTTATGAGTCCAGTGTTCCTAGCCTCTAAAAAAAAAAATTTTTTAAGCAAGACTTAAAAGGAGTTTTCTTTTCAGACTCCATTAATTGTTTTTACTCTGTTATAAAGATTTTTTTGAAGTCTAAATAATTTTAACTATTCTATTACATCATCATTCTTCTTAAATTTTGCAGTCCTTTAATTCTTCTCTAACATACAATTATGTCTATCTCATCTTGATGCTTTGTTGAACCTCTGGATCTAGTGCCATATCTCTCCTGGGTTCAACCCCATTTCCAATAGCTGGTGTATTTCCTTGTTTTCTATAACATATTGTAAAATAATTTTGTAGTAAAAGTTTGTGGGTAGTAAGTTTCTGTACCTAGAGACTTTATTCCATTGTCACACTTTATTGGTAATTTATCTGCGAAAAGAATTCAAGGTGAAAATAATTTTTTAAATTTTCATGTTATTCATAGAGCTGTCTCTATAAATATGTTTCCTCTAGTTATAAGAAATTTGCTCATATTGTCTATTTAAAATCTTGCTTCACTCTCTTTTCTCTATTCTCTCTTTTTAGTTAGATCCTCTATCTTATAATTTCCTTTAATAGCATCTATTGTCTATTCTGTTAGAATATTTTTGGATTTTATATTGTTGATTTCTATTGTTTTTTAAGTAAGCAATGATTAGTAACATATGAATTTATTCTATTTCTAGTTCATTTTTATAGAATTTTGCTTTTTTATGGTTGCAGTAACTTCTTTAAAATGTCAGATAATTTATTTTTAATTGCACTTCTATTGTCAAAATGCATCTTTCCATAAGTTTTTATTTTGGTTAACTGAATTTCTTATCTTTTATGCTATAGGTTTTATCAGACTTCTGGTGTTCTTTCTCTATTTTCCTATGGAAGTAAAATAACCCAATAAAACGTTTGGAGTTCTATGTATGTATGGGAACAGTTGACCAAAGAAGTTGACTTTTTTATAAGCTGCTGAGGGCTCTTACCTTCAAACTGTGGGATTTCTGGATGCTCATATGCAAATTCATTTCTTCTAGACCACCAATGACATAACTTTCAGTCTTAGGTTTCACAGAGCAAGTCATTTAAACATCTTTGTAGTAACCCTCAAACATTGAGTCTAGAGTAAGGATAAGTGCATCTATGAAATACAGGCCAAATCTGGCTGAACATCTGCTTTCGTGACACCACAACAGAGCCGAGTATTTGCAGACTGTATGTATGGTCCACAAATTCTAAATATTTTGTCTCACCTTTTATTCCTGCCAACCCCTGTACTAAGGGGAAAAATGCTTTGTTGCTGGGCTTTCTATGCTTAGTACATAAAGAACTAAGGTGATGGGAAACAATGTTTTGCTAATTAGAGATTGGGCTAACCCTCAGTCTCTGATCTTATATCTAACTCTCCCTTGTTTGAGTATCCATGTCCTGAGCAAGTTGTGTTTTCATGGAAGAGCTATCCCTTATTATTTAGAACTCACTCAGGGTAGTGTACAATGATTTTTCTTTGTATTCTTTAAGTTCAATGTTCATTAGCTGTGACACAAACCACTGGAAGCACAGCATGCATTAGGGCCCCTTTATATTGCCTCACTGGCTTGAGGAACAAGAAGGACTCATGGAGAAGTTCTTTATGTTCATGCTGATTGTTGTGCCAAGAGTAATAAAAAAAACCAGTTGTCTCAGGCTCAAGTCTTGGGTCTTCTGCAAGCATCCATAAAACAATAATAGGATAGCATTTCCTTTTAAGTAAAGTCTCTGACCCTGAAACGTGTGGTGATGAGGACACTCTGCTGACAGAGAAGTAAGTGGCTGTTTGGAAGAGAAAATACAAAGAATCCTACAGAGCAGATGGAGGGACATATGAGAATATTCCCCAGGATCTGGTAGTGAATGCTCTCACTCACATGGTGCTACCCCTTTCCTACCTCTTCATGAGACTGAGCAGCAAGAGATAGAATTGAATTAAGCTTCCAGAATGATCCTTAAGTTACTTCTCAGTCTCTTTTGGGTAGGAGGAGGAAGACATACTATCCTGACAGTGGGCCAGCAAGCCCCACATTTCCACCTGAGAAGCAACATGGCTGTGGTTTCTGAGTCCAGAGGTCCCTAAGGATAAAATAAATGGTGTCACCAACAAAGACTTTGGTACAGGCATACCTCAGAGATACTGTGCATTTGGTCCCAAAACAGTGAAATAAAGCAAATATTACAAAAAAAAAAAAAAAAAAAAAAAGTCACAGAAAGCCTTTGGTTTTCAAGTGCATATAAAAGTTATGTTTACACTATACTTAGTCCAGTAAGAGTGCAATAGCATTATGTCTGAAAAAAAATGTACATACCTTAATTTAAAAATACTTTATCGCTAAAAAATGCTAACCATCATTTGAGCCTTCAGTGAGTTATAATATTTTTATTGATGGAGGGTCTTGCCTCAGTGCTGATGGCTGCTGACTGATTAGGGTGGTGATTCCTGAAGGTTGGGGTGGCTGTGACAATTTTTTAAAATAAGATAACGTCGGTTGAATGTTTCTGTTACAATTTCTCTGTAGCATGTGAGGCTGTTTGATAGCATTTTACCCATAGTAACATTTCTTGCACAGTTGGAGTCAATCTCCTCAAAACTTCTGCTTCTTTATCAACTATAGTAATATTCTAAATATTGTTATTTATAATGTTCTGTAATATTTAAAACCTTTGCTTTCATTTCAACAATCTTCAGAGCATTTTCACCAGGAATAGATTCCATCTCAAGAAACCATGTTCTTTGCTCACTTATGAGAAGCAACTCCTTGTTCATTAACATTTATCTTGAGATTTTAGCAATTCAGTCACATCTTTAGCATCCACTTCTAATAATAATAATAAGAAGAAGAAGAAGAAGGAGAAGGAGAAGGAGAAGTGATGATGATAATCATGTGGCCCAAAAACAATTGTAATAGAAGCATCAGAGATCACTGATCACAGATCACCATAACAAATATATATTAAAAAAAGTTTGAAATAACATAAGAATTATCAAAATGTGTCACAAAGACATGAAATGATCAAATGCTATTTCAAAAAATGATGTAGATAGACTTGCTCCATGCAGGATTGCAACAAATCTTTAACTCTAAAAAAAATGCAGTATATGCTAAGAACAATACCAAGAAGCACAGTAAAATGAGATATGCCTGTGTATGATATAGAACTTTGGGTGAACCAAAAACATTGAAAATTCATTTGGTTGTGGTCAGTCATGTGCTGCTAGAAACCAAAAGTAAATTCAAAACCTCACTTACTGCTGTGGACCTGATCTCTCCTCATATATCTGCTTGTTTTTGTTTTAGTTAGTTTGTTTATTTTAATATTTCACTTTAAATGTGAATTCCATGATGTAAAGGATGTGTGGCTGTCATATTTATGGCTATACTTCCAAGACCTAAAATAATGTCTGGAACAAAGTAAAACATTCTATGTACATTTGCTAAATAAATCAAAATAGAGTTCTGCATAAAAGCAGCTGTTGACAGATAATATGACAAACTTACCCAATGTGAACTGTTCATTCAACCCGTCTTTTCCCACCTCTGCTCTGCTACTGCAGACCAAACAGTTATGTATTTTCCAAAAAATTAACTGTTTTAAAATGCATTAAGAAGGAAGCCAAGTTGTTACTGCCAGGAAAAAAGGCAAGAAAACAGCAATTCAGAGCAGTGAGAAGGAGTCAATGATAAAAGAGCTATGGGATTACTATATACAGATCTAAATATAAATATATCTGGGGCTTGTGTTTAAAGTTGATATGTGGAGGGAACTCAAGCATGGAGGTCCTATGTGTTTAGGGAAGTTGAATTAAGTTCACTACACAACACAGTCATAAAATCTCTTAAAATATAGACTGTTTGACTTGGTGGCATAGTAAAAAGGGGTCGCTTACAAAATTTAGAATTCCAGTTTTTTGTGCCTAGAGATGAACTAGCAGTTCATAGCAACTGTGTGGTGTTTAGATGTTATTCAGGAAAGGCATCATAAACACTGGTTTAGAATCAGTGAAATCCACTGGATTCAGGCAGAGGCAAATGAACTATTTATTACCTTAGGGGATATACCCCAAATTTAGGATATATAGATCCTCCAAGCTAGTTAAGTGCCTTTCAACTGAAGATGAGCTCACTGTAAAGGACATGAGAAAATAAGCTCCCCATGAAGATGAAACACATAATGTGAGTATTCTCTGAAAAAATATTTTAACTAAATACATTTAAATGTTCAAAAATAACAAAATAGTAAAGAAAGAACCCAACAATATGAATGAAGTCCACATATATTTAGAAAAGAAATTCTGGGAATGAAAGATATATAAAATTTTGTTAAACTGGTAGTTGAGCAACACTGCCAAAAAGAGAATTAATACAGTGGAATTTAGTTGTGAAGATTTTGTGGTAAATACAGGGCGTGAACTAGTAGGAATGAAGGCAGGAGGACAAGGATGTAGGGAAGAAGGAAAGAGGAAAGAAAGATGGTTTAAAAACCATGAAGGACGAAAAAGAAGGTCCGGCATTTATCTAACAAAAATTGCAAGAGGAGAAAATAGGAAATTTAGAGAATGGAATGATGGCAGAGCCCAGCATTCAGAGAATTAATATTTACTAAAATGACAAAATTGAGAAAGATATGACTCCTCTGATAGAAAGAACTTATACAGTCTCAAGCAGCATAAGTAGAAATATTTCTATATTTATTCACATTGTAGTGCAACTGCCGAACATAAAAGAAAATAGAAACAGTTGTGAGGGAAAGAAAAAATATTGCTTACAAAGATATGACACAATTACAGTAAGCTTCCCAACAGTCACAATATATGACTGAAGAAATCAGTCAACTCAGCCGTCAGATCTCAAATAAACTCAAATTGAAGATTGAAGGTGAAATAAAGATATTTTCAGACATATAAATACTAAAAATTTAACATGAAAGAAGTATGAAATATTAAACTTGGAAACAAAAATGTGGACCCTGGCAGGAAGGAGTTAATTTAAAAGATTAGTAAAACTGTCGTTAAATATAAATACATATTGACTATAAGCATTGCTGATAATAATTAGAAGTAATGAAGGACTATTTTAAAAAAGAAGACTGGACTCAAAAAGCAGATCACGACAGAAAATTGGTAGAGAGCAGGAAGAAAATTGAATTAAAGGGTTCAGTGGACTTAATAAGCTAAGGAGGTTGACAGGAGAATTAATTTATTAATTATTGGCTTTGGTAATATAAGTCTACAGTTAAAAATTGAGATGATTATATGGTGATGGAAGGAGAATTGACTCTGGGTGGTGAACACAATGGGATTTATAGATGTAATACAGAATTGTACACCTGAAATCTATGTAACTGTACTAACAATTGTCACCTCAATAAACTTTAACTTAAAAAAAAATTGAGAGGATTACTAACTCAATAAATATAAGGGATAAAACTCCCACAGTAGGAAAGGAAATAGATCCTATCCTAGAGATCAATCCTAGAGAAGGAAAGGTTTAAAAAGCAAATAAAAATTGGATATATAGAAACAAACCAAAAATAAAATTATGTAAATAATTACAAGTATATTTGTAATCATAATATATGCAAACAATGAATTATATTAAAAGATAGCAACTCAAACATTGTGTAAATTAAAATTTTAAAAGAACAACAAGAGGAGCAGCAGCAACAAACAAAATGCAGTCTAGGTATATGCTATTTACATGAGGCATATTTATGCCTAAATGACACACAAAGGATGAAGAAAGATAAATCAGGGATATGTAACTAAAATGTAGCTTGTATGCTAGTATTTCTATCAACCAAACTTCAAAATAGAGCAAAAACTTTTATAATGGTAATGATATTCCCTGAATATTAATAAAAATATGGTTACCCTATTAGAATATACAGCAATCCTGAATTTGTAACCTCCTAATTACATAACAAATTATAGTTAATTACTGAAAAATCATCTAACATAGTCATTACATAAAGTTATTGTGACATATAAACTACAATAAAAAAAAGATTTTACAAGAAAATACCGTTATAGGCCCATCTAATAAGTGCAAAAGTCCCCAATAAAGCATTTGCAGTTGGAATAATAAACACCATAAGTAAATACAGTTTGATCAGGAAATTAAAATAAATTCAAGATAGTAACTATATCAATGTAATTTCTTACCTTAACAAATAATACAAGAAAATAAAATTTTACACATATCTGTTAATATAAGCAGAAAAATATATATTTGATTAAATTCACACCTAAGCACAAGAAATAGATAATGAAGTGTACTGAAATACTATAACTAACTCTGAATAAACTTGTATAATTGAGAATTCAATTTAATTTTACAAACATATCTAAGAACGCATGCTTTGCTCATTATAGAATGATGAATTGGTTTTAAAATAGCATCTTATTATTGGTTTCATTCAACCAAGTAACAGATATGCTTATTTCTAGCACTTTGGAATATGATTTTACTGATAAAAAGTATGGCATAAACTCTAAAGTTTAACAATTTTTTTTTGCTTTAGTTTTGTGTGTGTTTATTTGTATTGAAATAGAACATCACAAATATGTTTAGTCAAAGAGTAGGTTATAGCATTTGTATTTTGATTTATTTCACTGATATGATGTAATGTTAAAAGTCATTTACCAAATCACAAAGAAGGAAGTTTCAAATGTTATATTTCAAGAGAAGCTGATTTAAAAAAGTAGCAAAATTTTTCAGTTTGTATTCTATATTATATTACTTGATCCTAGGTAAGATAGTCTTTTGTTTATGTATATTCTATGAGATATCTTCACGTTGGGAAATTTATTGTTTTTCTCAACTGGCTTAGATATCATGACTTAGTAATATCAATGTGAAATGTGAATTCAAATGTTGAAATGTGAACAAGATACATACCACATATATCTCTTCCTAGGCTACACGATTTTATTGTCTAATGTTACTAATATTTGGTCAGGTAATCAGTTCATTTTTAAGGGGTGATATAACAATATTTCCTTATTAATGTAATATTCAGCTTTTTTATTATATTGGAATTGTCAATCAAACTCTAATGAATTGTCAATTCTAATGTCAATTAAGCTCTGTCTTAGCTCTGGCTGCCATAACAAACTACCATAGACTAGGTGGCTCAGACAACAGAAATTTATTTTGCACAGTTCTGAAGGCTGGGAAGTTCAAGATCAAGGTACAAGCATGGTCAGTCTCTAGTGATAGTTAATGAATCAACTGTAATGATTATATTTTAAAACTATATCTACAAATGCTTTCCTCTTTTAGTGCATGATACCATAATGCATTCAATTATCGTTCAGAAAAAATGAGTCATTATTGAATTCTTTCTCATCCTCCACCTATATATTAGCAGTGAACCAAGCAAGTCATGTTGCTTTCATCTACTGCTTTCCGTCCCCTTGCGACTGCTTGCTGGATTCATGAAATGAGATCTGAATTCTTCTTTCTTTTGCTCTTAATGCCATCCCTTTTTCTAAATAATTGTCAGAATAATACTTCTCAAATGTATATCAGATCATGTTAGCCATGCAGTTTAAAATACATCAGTAACTTTCCTTACATAACAATATAAATTTAAAAATTCTTTAGAATGACAAATGTTATTATGCCACATTCAGCCTTTATTTTCATTCCACTCTTTCAAATGTGTGTATCTATATGTAATATGATTCTATGCATTTTATATGATTTCTCTATATGTAATATCATTTACTGCTGGGAAAATTATATTCATTCTTCTTTTTTAAAAATATCTTTTTTTCGTACTGTAATACTTTAAGCATTTTCTTTCATAATCCACTTTCTGCTTATGCCCAATTACCATGTTTCCCCAAAAATAAGACTGGATCTTATGTCAAGTTTTGCTCCAAAAGACACATTAAGGCTTATGTTCAGGGAATGTCCTCCTAAAAAATCATGGTAGGGCTTATTTTCCGGTTAGGTCTTATTTTCAGGGAAACATGGTATATATGTTCAAATATCTTTTTTGTTAGTTAATTTAGTTTGTTTAACAAAATGCACTTGAGTTGTTGATTACTTTACCAGAACTGAATGCTGCTACTCATTTAAATACTAAAATAACTAATTAACTTTGTGTCATATTTCTGTCAAGTTAAAATTATTGTCAAAAACATTTGTCAGATATTGCTGCTGGTACTAAGCATAGCATAGAAATTATACTTCCTCTAGTATTATAAAATATCCAATCATTATTCTTACATTGTGATTATCTGATAATTATTATAGTCTTACAATGTTTCTGTTTTGTTTGTTTGTTTATTTTGTTCTTTAGATTCTACTTCTAAAAGAAATCACATTGCATCTGTCTTTCTGTGTCTAACACAATTCATTCAGCACAATACCATCCAGGTCCACACATGCCACCGCAGATGGCAAGAACCCATTCCCTTCCATGGCCAAGCAATATTCCATGTATATACATTTCACCTCCTCTTCATCCATTCATCCATTGACAGACACCCAGGCTGCCTCCACATGTTGGTCATTGCAAACAATGCTGCAATGAGCATATGGATGCACACATCCCCTCAAAGTAGTGTTTTTGGATTTCGTTGGATAAATACCAAGAAGTGGGATTAGTGGGTCCTTCTTTATCTCTTGTTATAATCTTTGTTTTAAACTATTTTGTCAAATATAAGTACTGCTAACTCAGAGGTTTTTTTTCTTTGTTTGTTTGTTTGTTTTCTTCCATTTCAATGAAATATCTTTTTCTATCCCTTTAAGTCTATGAGGTGTGATCAAAAAATGCGGTGAATGTTTAAATTAAAAGAAAATTATTATGGTAAAAGACACATTGCTATTAATCCCCCTCAAAATACTCCCCCTTGCTTCAAACACACTTATCCCATTGTTCTTGCCACTTTCTGAAGCAGTTCTGCAAGTCCCCTTTTGTGAGTGTCTTTAGTTGTGCTGTCGTGGCTGCCTTGATGTCCTGAATTGATTCAAAACATTTACCTTTCATGGTCATTTTGACTTTGGGCTAGAGCCAGAAGTCACATGGTGCCAGATCCCATGAATAAGGTAGATGAGGACACACCATAATGTTTTTATTTTATTCTAATTTTATTTATTTTTTATTGTGGAATAGTGTGTTTCTCAGGGCCCATCAGCTCCAAGTTGTTGTCCTTCAACCTAGTTGTGGAAGGCACAGCTCAGCTCCAAGTCTAGTCACTGTTTTTCAATCTTTAGTTGCAAGAGGCACAGCCCACCATCCCATGCAAGAATTGAACTGGCAACCTTGGCTACCAAGAGTTCGCAGTCTAACCAACTGAATCATCTGGCTAGCCCTCTGGAAGCTCAGAGGCAGTTCGTTGTCTTCAATCTTGTTGTGGAGGGTGCAGCTCACTGGCCCATGTGGAAATTGAACCGACAACCCTGTTGTTCAGAGCTCGCACACTAACCAATTGAGCCATCTGGCCACCCCCATAATGTTTTTATTTGACAGAAATTGCTGTACTAGAAGTGATGCGTGACACAGAGTCTTTCTGTTGTGATCACCAAATATGGTGAATGCTGCTGCTGAGTACCAGCCAACGGAAAGGCAGGGATCTTCAACATAGGAAGCAGCACATAGAACCTTAGTAACAGTGTGTGAAAATTTTCAATTTGTTCAATTTCAGGGCAGTCAGTTGAGTGTGAGCTATGGATGAGAGAAGGTGTGTTTTAAAGTGTGCTGTAAATCATCCTCCATCATGACAACTCTCCGTGTCACACATTGCTTCCAGTGTACTGCAATTTTTGTCAAATAAAAAGAGTATGTTTTTTTTCTCATCCACCTTATTCACTGGATCTGGCACTGTTGGACTTCTGGCTCTTCCCCAAAGTCAAAATGATTCAGGACATTGAGGCAGTCATGACAGTGCAACTAAAGACATTCATGAAACAGTACTTCCAGAACTGCTTCAGAAAGTGGCAAGAATGATGAGGTAAGTGTGTTCAAAGGGAGGGGGAAGTGTTTTGAGGAGGATTAATGGTAATATATCTTTTATAGTAATTTTTTTTTAATTTAAACATTCATCATATTGTTTGATCACACCTCATATATGTGTCTTTCAATCTAAAGTGAGTCTCTTATAAGGAACATATGTAAGGGTCTTGTTTTCTTATCCATTCAGTCACCCCATGTCTCTTCATTGGAGCATTGAATCCATTTACATTGAAAGTAATTGTTGATAGATATGTAGTTATTGCCATTTTATTATTCATATTTTTTCACCTTTTTTCTTCTTCTTAAATAAGTCCCTTTAACATTTCTTATAATCCTGGTTCGGTGGTGATGAAATCCTTTAGCTTTTTCTTGTCTGGGAAGCTCTTTATCTGTCCTTTGATTTTAAATGATAGCTTTGCTGAGTAGAGTAGTCTTGTTTGTACGTTCTTGCTTTTCATCACTTGGAATATTTTGTGCCAATCCCTTCTGGCTTGCAAAGTTTCTGTTGAGAAATTAGCTGACAGTCTTATGGGAGTTTCCTAATAAGTAACTAGTTGCCTTTCTCTTGCTGCTTTTAGGCTTCTCTCTCTGTCTTTAACCTTTGCCATTTTAATTATAATGTGTCTTGGTGTGGGCCTGTTTGGATTCATCTTGTTTCAGACTCTCTGCACTTCCAGGGCTTTTATGTCTATTTTCTTTGTCAGGTTAGGAAAGTTTTCAGTTGGTGTTTTCTTTAAACAGGTTCTCAATTGCTTGCTTTCTCTCTTCTTCTGGTACCTCTATGATGTGAATGTAGTTATGCTGATGTTATTCAAGAGGTCTCTTAAACTTTTTCATTTTTTTTCTATTCCAATTGGGTGAATATTGCTACCTTGTTTTTTAACTCACTGATTTGATCCTCTGGTTCACCTAGTCTGCTGGTGATACCTTTCAGTGCATTCTTAATTTCAGTTATTATATTCTTCACTTCTGACTGGTTCTTTTTCATGGTTTCTATGTCCCTTTTTATGCTTGCTATCTCTTTGTTGAAATTTTCGTTAAGTTCCTTGAGCATCCTTGTATCCAGTGTTTTGAACTCTGTCTCTGGTAGGTTTTGTGCCTCCATTTTGTTAGTTCTTTTTTGGGAGTTTTCTCCTGTTCTGTCATTTGGGATGTGTTTCTTTGTTTCCTCATTTTGGCTGCCTCTTTGTATTTGTTTCTATGTATTAGGTAGATCTGCTACATCTCCATCTTGGCCGGTGGCCTTATGTAGTAGGTACCATGGGGGACCCAGTAGCACAGTCTCCCTGGTCACTTGTGCTGGGTCATCCAGGAGTGTCCCTTGTGTGGGTTGTGTGTGACCTTTTGTTATAGTTGAGACTTAGTTGCTGTGGGCATATCAGTGGGTGGGATTGACCCTTAGGCTGACTGTCTGTGGGGCTTGACCACGTCCACAGCTCATAGGCTGCTGTGCAGGGAGCTTACCCCACTGAGCAGGATTCCCCCCAGTGGGCTCTGGTGCCTGTTTAAACCACATTTTGGTTGTGCTGCTTGTGTGGCTAATTGGTCTGAGTGCTACCTCCAAGTATGTTGATTCTGAGGCCTCTTGGGAGGGGCTCCAGTGCAGGCCCAGGTCACCCACTTCTTGTGACCTGCTGGTGACTACTTGGTAGGAGCTACAAAGCAATCTGTGGTTAGTCACTGCCTATGTTAAACCTGGAGGCATGTGGGAGAAGCCACAATGTGAACTGAGGATGGCTACCACTGGTAACCAGGCCTGGGGTAGCTCTGCAAAAGTCAGGACACCACAAAGCCTGCTGCTGCCTCCGTGCTCCTGTAAGGTTCAGCCGCTAAAAAACCTTTGTGTAGTACTCGAATTGGGTGAGGTGGGGTCTCAGGGAGTCACCAGAATGTGATAAGCTGTGCTCAATAGATTAATGTAGATCTGGTTTGATGCTAGTGCTGAGCGTCGATCTACTCAGCAAAATTGTCAGAGAATATGAAAGTCTGCCTGAGGCCTGAGAACCACCAATAGTTGTCCAAGAAAGACTGCAATTCTAAAGTAATGTATGAAATGATATTTAAGAAATATTTTGGAGATAATGACATAAACCTTATTTATATGTTAAAAATCTCTTAAAATGAGATCTTTTGGATAATAAATTTATGTCAAACAGATTTTCAAACAGTACAGTTTTTCTTTATGTCTTTTTTGATTGGTGTTACCATGAGATCAAAACTGCTAAATTATTTGTAGAATAGATTAAAAATATCTCAAGTATTCTAAGATTTTGATGATTATAACAAATATGAATTTGCACTTATTCTTTTATTTCTTTTCATTGAGTATCATTTTGATGATCTACCTTGCGCTGAAAACTGAGCCAGTTATTGATGATACAATGGTTAATAAACATGGTCTTTAAAATCAAGTGAACAGACATGTGGAAGAGAAGCAATATGTTGTAGGAGGTTCTAACATGATCGTATATAAGCAAAATAAGTATTCAAAACTGCCTGCAGAGGTTTGTGAGAAATTTACATATAATATGATACACGGAGTGGACCTGTACATATAGAGGAAAGATGAAAGTTTCCTACATAGAAAGACACACAGACACACACACACACACACACACACACACACACACACACACACCACTTAAATATGACTTTCAGATTTTACTACAACGAAGCAGCTTATATTAGACTATCCCTCCTCTGAAGTAATTATAAGGCTTGGACAGATACTTAATAACACAATGTTTAATAACATTGAAAATGGGACCCGCCCAGTGGCTCAGGCGGTTGGAGCTCCGTGCTCCTAACACTGAAGGCTGCCTGTTCGATTCCCACATGGGCCAGTGCCAGGTGGCTCAGTTGGTTGGAGCACAGGCTCTCAGCCACAAGGTTGCCGGTTTGACTCCCACAGGGGATTGTGGGCTATGCCTCCTGCAACTAACAATGGCGACTGGACTTGGGCTGGGCTGCGCCCTCCATGACTAAGATTGGAGGGACAACAACTTGACTTGGAAAAAATCCTGGAGGTGCACACTGTTCCCCAATAAAGTCCTGTTCCCTTTCCCCCGCAAAAAAAATAAAATAAAATAATAAAATAAAAAATAAAAAAATTGAAAAGTATCAATTTAGGCAAGGCTCGAGAGATTATAATACTTGAAAAAGGGAAATATGAGGAGAGACAGCACTCATTTTGGATATTTGCTGAGTACAATTTTTTTTACAGTTCCAAGTTTACTATAAGAGTCCAAGGATTAGATAGCAATATTTTTGGACTAAGGATACCAGGTCAGAGTTTGAGTTGAAAAGTGGTAGGAACTCTGAAAAGAGACTCACAAGATTCCCAAAATATTCCCATCAATTTGTTGGTTTGCTCCTAAGCTGTCCATGTACAGGGAAACTTCAAGAAACACAGCAGAAAAATAGTATCTGAGAAGTGAAATACCACATTTGAAAAAAAAACATTTGAAGATTTGATTTTCAAATTTTGTAAGAAGTCCTGAACATGATAGATAATTGCCAAAAAGATGCAACTGATCTTAAATTAAATGAATAAATTATGAAAAATAAGTTCAAAAGCATTCATATTTAAATTTACAGAAAATATTTAATTTAATTTGGGATTCATATGACTCTTCATGTTTAATATGAAACAAGGTGGAATCTTTGAAAGAGTGCCTTGAACCTCAAGAGTTCTCATATCAGTTCTGATCTTTCTCTCCCAAGTTAAAAGATGTACAAAGGGAGGTGCTGGCTTTGTACCATGGGGTTGTAACAAAATAGGCCTCAAGGAGAATAATCTTTGCTCAATGAAAAACAGTCTGTAGAGAAAATATTATAAAGAAGTGGAATCCTAATTTGTGTATATAAGAAAAAGTATTCCAATGTTATTAAAAGGTTAAAAAGAGATTATGATGAACAGATGTGTACTCGTGTGACAATTAGAACAAAGGAGATAGTCTGTGATTGCTGCCTGTATTTTAGGCAAAGATGAAAGGCACAGATGGAATATTGTCACTCTGTACATCCTTGTTCTCTGTTAGAATGTTGGAAGGATGCCAAGCATTGCCAGGGCAAGTTTCCAAAGTTTACTATTATATAGGGATTTCCTTTATCAATTATTTGCTTCTTAGTTTCTTATTTTGGTATTTTTCATTAATTATGGAATGAAGCTGTATCAATAAAACAGTTCCAAATGACTGTATATTTCCTTTACCTGTAAATTAGAATGTGCATATAATTTTTTTTTTTTTTTTTTGTAATTTTATTTAGTTTTCACTCCAGTGACATTGCTTGCTTTATTTTGGATGCCATGTAGCCCTAAATCATTCAAATAAATATGTATAGCTGGACTGTCAGGGAACAAATGATTGGCATGAGCCATCAATGTTCATTATGATGAAACTTTGGCATGCTTTATATTAGAAAAAGCCAAATTCAATAATGTCATGTAGCCTGCCAGATATTTCATTGCAAAATATGATAGGTTTTACCAGAATAATGTTTCATAAGCAAGGTCAGTTGTATTCGATTAAATTGTCTTTATATGCTCTTAATATCAATTTATGACACGACAAATTTTTTGTTAATTTTGAAACTATAATTTTATTCTTCTACTTGTAACTTTCAACCTTCAATTAATCAAAGACAATTTTAGTAGTAAAATGAAGGTTTAATCTCATCAACTTAAGAAATAAATATACTTTAATATTAGTTTTTTAGGAAGTTACCTTAGATTATAGAAATAATTTTCTTCTCCACATTATATTGTTAGCTCTTATATTCCCTGCTCCTATGAAAAAAAGATTTAAAAAAATCTATTTTTCTATGCATGAAATGGCTTGTTAATAACTCTCAGACAAAATTGATCATCAACTTGATAGTCTTTTTTTTCTTTCAAAATCTACCAGTTAACTCTATAAGTAACCTTTATTAAATTATGTCTTACAGTTATGTAGAAATGCAGAATAAAGTTAAACAAGCATGCTCTGTCAGAATTTTACATATATACGTATGTGATATACACATATACATAGAATCCACATGCTTAGTATAAAGTACTTTACAGAGTAATGCTCAATTACCCGTTGACTGAGAGAGTAAGTGAATGGGACAAGTAATTTTGACTCTATTGATACTGTATTAACTGAATATTTAGAAACGGGAATAAAAAATTGCAAGGAATAAGCCATAAAATTATTAAGAAATGGGAGATAATTTCTTAAAAAACTGACTTATGGGGCTGGCCCAGTGGCTCAGGCGGTTAGAGCTCCATGCTCCTAACTCCGAAGACTGCCAGTTCGATTCCCACATGGGCCAGTGGGCTCTCAACCACAAGGTTGCCAGTTCAACTCCTCGAGTCCCACAAGGGATGGTGGGCTCTGCCCCCTGCAACTAAGATTGAACACGGCACCTTGAGCTGAGCTTCCTCCCGGATGGCTCAGGTGGTTGGAGCATGGGCTCTCAACCACAACGTTGCCAGTTCGATTCCTCGACTCCCTCAAGGGATGGTGGGCTGTGCCCCCTGCAACTAGAAATGGCAAATGGTCCTGGAGCTGAGCTGTGCCCTCCACAACTAAGGCTGAAAGGACAACAACTTGAAGCTGAACGGCACCCTCCATAACTAAGATTGCAAGGACAACAACTTGACTTGGAAAAAAGGCCTGGAAGTACACACTGTTCCCCAATAAATTTCTGTTCCCCTCCAAAAGAAAAAAAGAAAAAAGAATGACTTATGAAGTATTGACTTATGAAGCACAAGATATCATTTAAAAATCACTTAAACTTAGGTCCTATTGCACTCAATTTTTCATCATTACTTTGTGGGAAATAAATACTGTGAACTTGCTAATAACAGAATCAGTGAAAACAAGTAAACAAAAATAACAATAGCAATAACAAAAACTTAGTCATAGGTTCTGAGGTCAGATGGTCTAACTTTCCTGGCTTGTCTACTTATGAATTAACAAGATGTTAAGCAAGTTAAACAGGAGTTGACTATTATGTAATCACCTCTTAATCCCTTAATTTCTGACCATTCTTGCAGAAATCACCCATGCCCTCCTACTGTAAAAGCCATGCTACATCTTTCTTGACCTTGCTTCAGCATTTTTGCCACCCACCTTGAATTTCTTGCATCCATCCGTTTCCTTTCATCAGTCAACTTCCTCTCCATGTTCATTGAGAAGTCTTTACAAAGACTAAATTTTATCTCTACATATTCTGATTCCCCAGTGTTCCTTCTTCCCACCTCTTCTGCAAGCATCCCTTACACATAATTTTAAGTATCTGATATCCAGGCTTAGAAGTCCAGCGTCCTAATTAAAGTGATTAGCTCAGTATTCTGGTATCTTAAATTCAGTCTGTTTAAAACCCAAATTAGCCCTCATCTTCCCTCACAATGTCTTAAGATGTCCTTTTTTCTTGGTCTAGTTCGTCTTTCTAAGGCTACTGTGGCCACTATATTAAAAATAAATGTTTTTCTACTTCAAGTTTGTACTTCAAATCTTTTGTACTTCAAGTTTATTTTGCTAGTATGACAACTACACAATAGTTATTTAAATTCTAACCACTTTTCCTATTAAAGCATTTCTTTTAAGACATGAGTCATGTCTTATATGAAGTTACACATAAACATTTAGCACAGTGTCTGGAACGTATTGAGGATTATTATTTTTTTTTAATTTTAACATGACCAAATGCATATAAATAAATCATCAAGTGGAGAAATATTTATAAGATCCACTGGTTAAAACGTCATAAAATAAACTTTTAAGTGTTACTGTATACAACATAAAATTCACTAATGAAACATTCAGGTCCTTCTTGTATGTAAAATAGCAAAATAATAAGTCCATGAGGTAGTGTCCTGAATAAAGTGTGAGCCGAGGGAGTTGCGAATTGTAGTAATCACCATTTCGTTTCTAAGAAATTGAATATCTAAATGGCCAGACAATAATTAAACTAATATATAACCCATTAGTTAGTCATGAAAGGCTTTGTTGTTGCTGTAATATGAGCTGTGCAGATAAATGAACTGAGGCATTATTGAATGGGACAGAAAGTACTGTAGCACTGAGATTTCACTTCTGGATGTACACTGCTGCGCGTTATAATGGCATCCAAAGCTTTCATGTTTTGCATACACAAGCTTCCCTGTGTCACTTCAAAATTAATCTCTCAATACCCATTCTTGCTTTGGGCTCAATTGCTAAATTAAAATAACTATTAATAATAATTATATATATTTATATTTTTTCTTTTGTACACTATGAGTCTAACCTATAAAATGAAACAAAATAACCAGTAGGCTATATCAGAATTTTAAACTAAAAGCCCAAGAAAAATAGGTCATTAAATGTTAATAAGATTTTTTTTTTTTTTTTTTTTTTTTTTACTCTGTAGGAACATAATTCTGTATGCTCTTGTCACCTTTATTCGAATCCTGACATCTAGCTCTTGAATAAATAGACTGGAGATTATCATGCAGTATACATTCATGTGTAAAGTGGAATTCCTATTAAAGTTCATTGCTTCAATTGAAATATGCATTGTAGAATTTCCGGTGACGAGCCCTGCTGTGGTCTGTCATATGATACACTGGAAACACACTTTACTCTTTCAGCTTACTCTTTAGTGCCTGGGGAATGTGTTATTAATTTTATTTTGTTTATTTATTTATTTTTTGTTATGCTTTGCAATATTTTGACAGAAAAGCCACTAATCGTAGTACTGAGTGATTACACTAAAAGGTAATATGTAATATTGTTACACTAGTAATGCTATTTAAATGTGGAAAACCATAACACAGGCAAATCAGTGTGCTTGTGCTGCTGCAAGGAATATTTGTGTTTATAAGAATAATTTTCTATCTTGTATTCTTATAGTAAAAATTTCACTGAGAATGATTTTGATTTTAAGAATTTACCCTAGACAAATTTGAATCATAGTATGGAATAAAGTAGTATACTATCATTACAAAGGATAAGGGATTATATTAAATTTGGATCAGTATTTAAGTTCATAATATTTTTCCCCTATCTGATCCCTCCTCTCCTTTCCCCTTAAATTTAGACCTGTATTATATCACTTACCTGACTAGTGAGAAAGCATTTTAAGTATTTTCCCTGATTTCAGTGGTTAACACACCTTCATTTCCCCCCCTTAATATCACAGCTGAAATATTCTTTTTAAAATGCAATTCTGAGGCTATCATCCTACGGCTGAAAATGTTGAATGGCTTTTCAATACCTATGGCCCAATGCACCCATATATTAGCCTTGTACCTGTGGTCAGTTATTTTATCAAGATATTCAGAAGAAAAAAGAGTCATTAAAAAAATTCAAAACAGTCTTTGAGAAAGAAATTTTTTATGAAATTGATCTCCTGAGGATAAAAAATAAGTGAACTGTACAAAATATTCTTAAAATTCTGTGTTTTCAGAGGCAATGTTTCACGAGAATAGGACTGTCAATATATACAAACTGAGAAAATATATCATACCCATTACAAAGATTATAGGTTCCCACAATATCTAAAAGAGATAAATACAAAAACAAATACACTAAGCTTATCATAACACTGTTAAAAACCAAAGTAGCCAGAGTCATATTACAGTTTAACTCAGAGGAACAACAATAAGAATGTTCCCTCTTCAAAAGAAGCAATGGGGCCAGAAGACAATGAAATTATATAATTCACCTGAAAGTCAAATTAAAATAATAAAGCTTTCAGGGGGTTGGGGGAAAGGGAATACAGATTCATGATTTGAGATAAATAATAATACCTTAATCAGAAATAAGAATAAAAATGATGAAGATAAATAAAAGGTAAATTGGGGTACATTAAAATTAAGAAATTCTACTCAAATGACAAAGGAGTCACATCTAGAATATACAATTCCTAAAAATTAGTAATAAAAAGACATACAATCTAGTAAAATATTAGGTGCTTCACGGAAATGTTTATCTAGATGGTTATCAGGATTCTGCAATGACTATATTCACTTCCAATAAAAAAATATATATATACATAGTATTACAATACAATGATATATGATATGATATGAATGTATGTGTCCATATACATACATATATATATATATATCTTTTTTTCTTAGAAGTGAATATTATCTAAGTCAGATAGTTCCAAGTCAGATAGCTCTTTTGACCATAGTCTCTTCCTTAGCAATCTCAGGACTTGCTTGCCTGGGTTGTGTTATAACTTAACAATAATTATTGATCTGGTGGCCAATAGGGGAATGGGGCTTAGATCCTGAGCAGGCACATGTTCTCTTGCAAGACAGAGATATCTGTATCAATTTCAAGCAAGAAAGGAAGCACAGGTCGTTAGGAGAGAAGTGAGTCAAGGTTTTTGAGTGCATAATTCCCAGATGTCCACATCCCAATCAGCGTCTTATTCCTTCTCAATCAGATCAAGCATGCTTGGCATAGCCAACTGGTTGGGAATGCTAATTCAACCTTCATTGGAGCACTGCTGTCATAATACTCTCCAGACCTTGTCCTCAGCTCTTTTGCTCTGCATCCAAAGGAGATGACAGTGTCTATACACTGGCAGGGAGGCTACCTGGTTTTCACTCCTTGACTTAATTTAGTAGTTAGTTACCCTCAGCCATTCATTATTTTTCAACAATAGTCCTCCTATTCCTTTTGTCATAATAATTACTACTTCTCCTAGACCTCTCACAAGTCTGAGATTTTGCACTTGCCCGTGCATTTCCTTTAACCAGTATAGTATACTATCCCAGTTCCTCACTGGTGAAAGTTTCAACAATTTCACTGTCACCTTGTGCCAGTCTATCTGTGTTTTGCCCTTAACCAGTGAGTGAGTGTGTCCCCATTGCAGCTCCTGATGCCTATGGTGATGCTGAACCATGGGGAATCCCAGGAATAGGAGAAGTACTTGGAAATACACATATAAGCTACATATTCTAAAGTGTCATGCTTCCTGAAGCTCAGGACCCATGGCAGGGGTACTACTTGCCCAAGTTTAAGGGTGGCGCTATATTCAGCATTTGCAAACACCAGTAGGTTCCCTTTATATTTGTACCAATTTATATTTCTATCAGCGATGTATAAGAATTAAAAATACGTATTACAGTAAAAAACACATTGTCATTAATCCCCCTCTAAGTACTCCCCCTAGCTTCACACACCCTTATCCCATCATTTTTGTCACTTTCTGAAGCAGTTCTGGAAGTCCCTTTTGTGAGTGTCTTTAGTTGCGCTGTTGTGGCTGCGCTGTGATGTCTGAATCAATTCAAAACATTTACCTTTCATAGTCATTTTGAATTTGGGGAAGAGCCAGAAGTTGCACAGTGCCAGATCAGATGAATAAGATGGATGAGGACACACTATAATGTTTTTATTTGACAGAAATTGCCATACCACAAGCAATGTGTGACATGGAGTGTTGACATGATGGAGGACGAAACTGTTTGCCCATTTCTAAGGCCATTTTCTAAACACATTGTTTCTTAAATATTGTAAAAAACCCTTATAATATTCAGGGTTCACTGTAATGTTCTTGGGTACAAACGCAGCTCACACAATTCCATCAAGGTCAAAAAACACAATTAACATTATCTTGATGTTCCTCGTAGATCTTGATTGACTTTTTTTCTTTCTTTTTTTTTTACACGAGGAAAACTGAGTTATTTCCATTGAGGACTCTGAACCTTGGTCTCAGGATCATAACCATAGGCCCAAGTTTCATCTCCTTTGATGACATGTCTTTAAAAGCTGGAATCTGAAGCAGCAACGCCAACGAAATTGACAAACACTGTTGCTTTTGTTTGACGGTCAAAACATCTGGAACAAATTTCGTACTCATTTTCCTCTTGTTCAAATCTGTTGTTAAAATGCTTTGAACAGAACCATAAGAGATTTTCACGTCCTCAGAAATGTCCCTAAGAGTCAATTTCCTGTTTGATTGAAACATTTTGCTTAGTCGTTCAACATTCTCTTGGGTTCTTTATGTTGAAGGACACTCCAATCTCTCTTCATCTTCAATCAAGTCACAACCATTACAAAATCACTTAAACCATTTGTAAACCATCTTCATGGATACTGCAGCATCACTATAAACTAACTTTAACATTTCGTGTATTTCTTTAGCACTTTTTTGCAGTTTGAAACAAAATTTCATGTTAATGCATTGTTCGTGATCCATGATTTATAACACACTTTAAAACACACTTTCTCTCAATCATAAGTCACTCACGACTGACTGCACTGAACAAGTTGAAACTTGTCACACACTGTTAGTAAGGTTCGGCATGCCGCTTCCCATATTGAAGATCCCTGCCTTTCCATTGGATGGCACTTGGCAGCAGTATTTACCTTATTTGTTGATTACACCTCATATTGTATAATTCTATTTATTTGAAGTTTACTACTCGGCAAAATAATCTATGGTGATGGATATAAAAATAGTGGTGTTATTGGACAGGGGAGGAGAGTCACTGGGTCGTGGTATGAGAGAGCCTTCTGAGGTGCTGGAAATATTGTTCATCTTGATGGGTGACAGTTATCATAAGTAAAAGTTAATCAATTGAAATAAATTTAAGGTTTGTGCATTTTGTACAGTATTGAAGGATATTTTTAATTAAATAAATGTAAATAATTTGTTTTGTGCATAGAACAATGATCTAATTTTCCACTGTTCCTTTTTGTAAAAGTTTGAAACATCAGACTTTAAAATTATCACCATCCTTCAAATGTCATATATTATTTTAGCATAAATTCTCATTTAAATATATTGTTTCAACTGAGTGCTTTTCATATAACGATAATGATTTAATTTCCATAAATATATAAAACAATTTGAATGAAACATAACTTAAGTGATGTCAAATGTATATAGGACCTGAAATAACTTGGTCCAAAATTCCTAAAGAATATTTTTATGTCAGACATAAAATACTGCATTAATTCTTTCAGGATTACAAAAAATACTAATGCTAGGATATTAACTTTATTTTGATTATGCTCTTCACATTCTGCTCTTTCATATCTGTTTAGTCTTTCCCTAAATATAGTCTATTAATGACTCCAAATAAAAATAGAAATCAACTCATAGACACAGACAATAGTTTAGTGGTTGCCAGAGGGTAAGGGGGGTGGGGGGTGGGGGTGGGAGATGAGGTTAAGGGGGATCGAATATATGGTGATGGAAGGAGAACTGACTCTGGGTGATGAACACACAATGGGATTTATAGATGATGTAATACAGAATTGTACAACTGAAATCTATGTAATTTTACTAACAATTGTCACCCCAATAAATTTAATAAAATAAAATTAAAAAAAATAGAAATAATCCATGTTGGGAGTTGATAAGTATAATTTAAGCATCCCTGATGTTTCTAAGCAACTTTTACATAAGGTAACTACAAGGTCATTCAAAACTTTAAATGGTCCTTTTGAATCGTTATATTAATCATGCTCCTTTGCCAGTGGGCTAGGTATGACAGCATGGAAACAGAAATCTCAGGGAATGGAATAATGCAATAAATTTACATATGTGATTTACTGAGCCTGTCACCGTACACATTAGTTGTGTTTCCTGGAAATATTGCACATTGGCAAAATTAGTGGATATATCTACATAAGAGGATGTTAGATCTCAGCTTAATCCACATAAACTGTCACTAAATAAACTTTATACAAAACGTTTATATAGAAACTTAAGGTTTACTAACTTCTATTTATTTTTTTAATCATCCAGTGCACTTAAAAACAGTCATGTAAGGATCTGCCCTCTCTTGAAGTATCATGCACATACTTCTTTTCCCTTCCTTTGCACTAGTCCATTCCCCTAAATAATACCAATCCCCTTTAATTTATTTCCATTAAATCCTTTGGCACAATAGAAAGTTATTTTGGAGCAGTTGTCTTTTCAGGCTTTTTTTTTTTTTTTACCTCAACCCACATTAGGAACTACAGTTTGCATCATTACCTGTTTAAATAGTAATATGATTGGAAAAAATTCATGAACAGTACTTACCCTAAGCATATCAATTCTATTCTATTATTCTATATACATGCTGCCTATTACCAAGTAAATTGATTTGATGATCCTGTCATGTATTGTGTAAAAAACAGATAAAGATACTTTTCAAGAGCTTGCTAAAAAAAAAAAAAAAAAAAAAAAAAAAAAAAAAAAAAAAAAAAAATTCTAAATTTTTGCTTACTTTAATTGAAAATTGAGTCTCAGTTGGGAAGAAAGGGAAATATTATATTTTTGTTACTTCTAAACCATAAATCACCATGTTTTTTAAATAATGCATACCTCTTTTTAATGATCTTAAACACTTTTTATGTCATCTACCTCCACTCATATCCCCACATTCATTAAGGACATCATGCCTGGCTTGTTATCTTCATCCCTATTAAACATGTTTCATCATGAATGTCTTCAGAGCCATGTGTCATCATATTCAGTGCCTTATTTCACAATTTTCTGACATCAACTGAAATGATTTCTCCTCCATTTTAATTACTTGAAATATTCAACTCCTGAAAGTTTTTTGTACTATACATATGTCTTTTGACATAACATTAAATTTAAAGAGAAAAACATCAAGAATAGTACAAGGAAGTCACATATATCTTTCATCCAAATTCCCCAGTTTTTAATATTTTACCGAATTAAATATAAATTTAAAATTGTTGGTCCTCTAAACTTATTAAAGAAAACACTTAATTGCACATTAGAATATGAACTTTTATGAGTTTATAGGCATAAGTAAATAAGATCAAAAACAAATATGAGTTTTACATTTATCTATAAATGAAGAATCAAATCAATAAAAAAATTTACATATGAATATTAAATATAAGCAAAAGTTTAGATATCTCTTAGATGGGATGAAATAAAATGAACACGTGAAAATTTCAATACAGTGATAAGTCTATTGCTACACTTTGTTAGATTTGTACGATTAAAAATATAAAACTACTCATAGTATTTCTCTTGATTAGTAAATCGTGGATTAACAGTGTAGAAGACAGAACCACTGTGAGGGTATCTTGGGATATTTATGTAAGACAATTTTTTTGAATAAATAAAACCAGAGGACATATTAAAAAAAAAAAAAAAAAGCATTAGAGCTTGTAAAAACAAACAACTCAGGAATTACGTTAGAGCTTGTAAAAAGACTCAAGAATTGCATAGTGTTACTTATTTATCTGTCCTCAAGATAATTTATTAATCTAAGAATCAAGGTATCATAGGTTCACTAAATGAAGCAATACTTACTTGGGGAATGGGAGATAAATATATTCAAGTTGCTTAAAATTCACTGTAGTGCAAGTTATTATTGCTGATTCAGTTTGCTAAGTATTATCCAAAAATCAATGTGAGTGGGAAAACAAATTGAACTTGTACTGAGATTTGAATGATTCCAATACTGTTTCTCTTAAGATGTAGCTCCTTAGGCGTCACATAAAATGAGACATAATCAGCTTTCAGTATATATTTGCCTTCATTAATCACAAACTGTAGGCAAATTTGGAACTTGCAAATTTAGATTCTTTATTGTTGTTTCATGTTAATGATTACTGTTGTTTATTCTCCTTTGGGTTTAACATTTTCAGCAACTATAGAGTACAGATGGTGGAAAGCCCTTGCAGAAATGTAATCAGTAAATATGAACATGTTGTATTCAAAACAGATGATAAAGGAAAATACTGAATTACTCTTTACCCTAGATAATAAATCAAAATGCTATGATATAAATGTATATAGCAAAGCAGTCACAATTTTGTTTATCACTGGAATCACTGACTATGTATGTATTACAAAATAAGATATTAATGCCCATTAAGTGCTTATATTAGACAAAAAGATACACAATAATTTCTATATCACATCTGATGCAAACATTATTGAAATAAGTTTACATAATTCATGAAAATATGATTAACAATAAAAAAAATTAGGAAATTGTTAAAAAAAACCTGTAGTACTTTAAATATTATCTTAACATTAACATCCTATAAAATTGTTAATCTATAAAACCATTTTAATCACAAAATTTACAACCATAGAACTTTAGTTGCATGCAAACACCACCCAAATAAGAACAATAATTTTTAAAAGTATTTTTCAATTAAAAAATATTTAAAATACATGAAATTTACCAATTTCTCCACTTTTCATACAAATAAAATAATATATAGCCTTGAAAACCAACCCTTGATCAGGTTGCTACCAACATAAAAGGTTACCAATTTAGAGGAAGATGTGGCTGAACAATTATCAAGCTTCTTCAGGACTGTTTCAAACATAACAGGAGCAATCAGTCCATTTCCAACCATGCTTCTTCCTTTTTATATAAAAGGGCATGGGATTTAGGAAGAGAAAATTAGTCTCTTTACTCTCACAGTTTGTGAGTTGGCCGTGGGGTATATATTAAAAGGCACATAGGATTTAGTCATATCTACTGATAATCAATTCAAGTTTAAAAGGTGTTTAATTGATATTTTAGTAGTAAGCTACTTACTGAGGAAAATTCCCAGGGGAAAGAAAGGCAGGCAGATGATCCAGTCTAATTTTATTGAAAAATTGATAATTTGAACTCTAGACTAATGGACTAATGTTATTTACTCGGAGAAGAAGTCTTATCAATGAAATGTTTTGAGTGCACTATTCCTAGTATCTTAATTTGGGCTGCTCTAACAAATTTCAATAGATTATATGACTTAAACAACAAATATTTATTTCTCACACTTCTTGAGGCTGTAAGTCCAAGCGCAGGATAAGAGTATAGTTAGGTTCTTGGTGAGAGCCTTCTTCCTGGTTTACAGATGGCCACCTTTTTACTGTATCCTCACATAGAGACAGAGCAAATTTAGTCTCTTTTTCTTATAAGGACATTAATCTTATCATGGGGGGCTTCACTCTCAGGATCTCATCTAAATCTGCCTCCCAAAGACCCCATCCCTTAATACCATCCCATTGTGTAGTAGGGTTTCAACATATGAATTTTAGGAGGATATAAACATGTAGTCCATAACACTTAGCTTAGGATTTCTTATGGTAAACACATCTACAGGCTATCAAGTATAAAGCATGGCTCCCAGGAGAATTTCACCTAAGCCATATATGTCTCCAATATATAAAATTGAGATGTTTCATAACTTAAGTGCTCCCAGCTGTGTGAGATAATAATCTACTGAATTATCAGAGACTTTATCTTTTAATTAGACGTATTAAGCACATAAGTGTCCAAATGAGCCCATTGCAGGAAAGAAAGACCTGGGTATGCATGTGAAATGTCCCAGACATCTTTCTGCTTTACCCACACCTTTTGATTGCCTGTATCTTTGAAATTATTAGGAATGTGTGATACTGAGTAAGGTCTCCAATTTGTGTGGGCTTGATTTGATAATTAGCGTTTTGTGTTAGTTTGCACTGGTGCTGTGAATACTATTGTCTTCTGGACTCTCAAATCATTGGCTAAGACACATTTAGCAAGAAAAAAAGGGTGGAGGAAATTAAGAGGGACAAGTGTCGCCGATGTAATTTGGAGGAAAAAGATTTAGACCCATGAGGAAACTGAGTGAAATATTAGGGAGCAATGATTCAAAGGAAAAAGTAATGGGAGAGAGGAATTAAAAGAGCTGACTTAGAAGGTCTATTTATTTTATTTTTCAGGGAGATACCTCAAGAAAGGAAAAAAAAAAAGATAAGCTGGATAAAAAGGCTACTGATATTTGCGAAGATGAATATAGTTTATCTCTAAAATACCCTTAGAGAATATCCTGGGCCAAATTAATCTAATAGAACTCAGGATCTGTAAGACATGGCTGCCTGGGGAATGTGAGGACTATACAAGTTTTTGGAGCATAAAACGAACATCTTTCATAATTTTACTGCTGCTGATGTATGAGATGATCCGTTGGACTTCTTTTAGAGACCTCATCTTTTCTAGGCTAGAAGGGCAAGTTTCGTGTTCGGAGGACCTGAGGAACTACTTCTGAAATATCAGATTTCTCTTTGCTTCAACCAAGTCTTGGGGTAGCCTATATCTTTCACAGTATTTAGTAAACCTTGATATTGATAAGTATGTTTGACTATCCAATCCTGTGGGTTAGGTCAATAGATTAAAATTCTATTTCCTGCCAGTTTTTAGCAACAGTAGTAATAACGAGGCCCTTAAAAGAGGAGGAGAAATCATCTCAAACTGTTTTTCCTAATACTGGACGGCCTACTTTTCTTCTCTGCTACCTATGTAGTAGATAGGAAATATACCCTATCTACTCACAAATTAAGATAAATAAGGTCTATAATAATAGGAAATTGTATAATTGGAGGCCAATAAGTGACTACTGAAGCTGAAGGATATTCTGTTAAAGTGCTTGAGTATTTCACAGAGAAATGCTAGCAGAAGCCTGGTCTACTTAGGTATGGATATGTGGACTAAATGATCAGGCAGGTACATTGCTCATTTCAGGTTCTACATGGGAAAAAAAAATGGAGTAAGACCTCCAGTAACTAAGTGGCTGCAAACTTCTTTGAGCAGATGCTTCTGAATGGGTGTGATAGCTCGTTTGTAGCATAAAGAGAGGCTGTGACAAACCTGTCTTAAGAAGAGTTACTTCTCCAGACCCTTCTCGACTTACAAATGATATACTCCTTTTAAAGTGGTTGGACTGCTATAAGACCCTAGACTAGCTTATTGATGACCAAAGAGAGAGCCTAATTTAAAGTTATTGCCATGAATGATGATAGACGTGGTCCTTGGGGGCAGGGATTGGTACTTATTTTGCCTCATTTATGGATGCCTTATATAACCATGCCAAGAAAACATTCTGGAGGTAGCAACTAACCTGCTGGCTTAGTTTCATAGGGTAGATGCTATGTGGATCCAGAGCATATAAATAAAGGAGTGCACTCAAGAGAAAAATAAAATACAGAGGAAAATTAATAACTGGCTCAAGCAAGAAATTCAGAGACTAACAGTGTTTTGTAGGATTTGGCAAAATCATATTATGTATCTTGCCATTAAAAGTCTCACAATACCACTCCCCTGCTGATGTTTTCTGGAATCACCTTCCTAAACAAAAGTGCTACTTGTTAACCCTACTCAGTCTTTGCTTTATGGGACTTAAAAGTAAAAAGAGAAGTAGTAATTATATAAAATGTAAACCAAATAAATACTACAATTAAAAGATTATAATTTTCACATTGAATTAAGGGGAGAAATGTCTACAGGCCACAAAAAAGAGAGATACATTAAATATAAGGGCAAAGATTTATATTGTTATATTCTTACAGAGTTTTACAGATTTTAACACTATGTGAGAACATATATAATTTTCCACACAGTACTTATCATGCCTCCATAAATTAAGTGCTTAATTGATAGTTGTTAATAAGTGAGAAAATGAATTTAATTTAGTTCATGGATATATTCATGATGTTGGCACTTATTTTCCCACATTTAACAGAAATATATTTATTGATATGTCTTATTTGATTTATTTCATTATATTGGTGAATCATGGCTACCCCACCACCCCCTTCACCCTCTGTCCCCACTCCCGTCCAGTCCCCCACAGAAGATTTCAAGAGTATGTAATGGAATAGAGTTATAGAAATAATCTAACTTTAGGAGAACTTTGATTACTAGGTTGTGTCAAATGAACTAGCAATTATACAGAACAATTCAAAAATAATTCATCTTAATGTTCCTTATGGAAAGAACATATTACAAAGCCATTCAGTATCATCAGAAAACTTGATAATCCCTTCCCACAATCAAATAATAAAAAATACTGCAATTTCATTTTGTATTCACTTCTTAATTTCATTCTTTGCACCCATCCCCCAAATTATTTCCCCATCATATGTCAGGTCTCTATCATATGTCTGGTATCCATCATATATCACAGGAACAAATTCAACCACTTCCTAAGAGGTGTTAATTCTGGAATACTTCTCTTAAATTAATCCTTTATTCATCAATAAAAGTAACCTATTTAATGCTAAAATATGACTGTCTTCTCATTTACTTAGTAAAACTCCCCTCACCTCTGAAATAGTAACAAATTGAAAGTCAAAATGTTGTGTGAAATATTAAGCCTTCCATGATCTGATCCCTACCTATTTCTCTAGCATAATCTCTTGTCACTTTCTAACTTTTTCTTCAAACTTCAAAAGTTAGTCAAATAATATATTTTACAGAGCATGCTATCAATTTGTTGCCACTGCATCTTTTCTTTTACTGTTCCACATGCCAAGAATGATTTATCATTTTCTGGCTGATTTACCTAGCTAGCTCCTACTTACCTTTTAAATCTCTGCTTGTGTACTCTCTTTCCTGGAAAGACTTTCTAATTCTATATTATGTTATGTGCCATCACTTTCCTTAACAATCTCTATGATTAAATTTACAAGGCTGCATTATAATAATTTACTAATACATACTAATACCTTCCATTAGGTTGAGAGTTCCTAAAAATCATGAAGTATCTCATTCACCTTTGTATTTTGAGTGTTGAACATAATGCCTTGCAAATTGGAACCTCTCAATAATTTGTAAAGGAAAGAATGAAAATTAAGTTTACAAAATTAATGCTATATAAGCTTGATAGTGTCTGGCAGTTTTTTCTAAAATAATATGCTTACTTAAGCCACGATAATACTGCAAATGAGAAAGATTTCAGAAGTATCTGCTCACAATTCCATACTTTGACAGCTTTCTTAGAATGTTTATTATGAAGCAGACTCTAAATTACATTATTTGCTGATTCCCATCTACTTTCAGCAAAAAAAGCAAAGTTATCTGGTGAAATAATAGAAAGCAAATTTTAAGAAATTCTGAAAAATGTGGAGAGATATTTTTAAGACAATCTTTTTGTAATACGCACATGTAAAATTTAAAAGAAGTTTGATGTATCATGCTTTATAGTAGAAATGGCAAATATATTTTAGGCGATTTGTTAAATGTACTGAAAGCTTTCAGAAGTGATGAGAAAAAAATCTGAATAAGATAGGATGAGTACGAAGGAACAAAAAATATCAGTCATGAAAATAAAAACAAAGTAAAAAGCACGCTGGCACATAAGATTGTCCTAAGGATACGGAAACTGTGAGATCATAAACTAGAATGCTTTTAGATCTGTTTTATTTTAATTATGTGTTAAGAATAATAATTTGAAAGTAAGGATGAGTCTTATCCTTTAAAAAAGCAAAATAATTTTTCCAGAAGTATCAACATCATGCCTTTTAAATTTATAGAAAGATAATTGAGTGATTTTTGTCCTTGGATAACAAATACGTTATAAAAGACAAGCCATTTTTACCACTAGGACAGTTGGAAACTCCTTAGTATTTCTATTTTAAATTTGACATACACATTTTAAAGTGTTAAAAATACTTCACAGTGTTTGTTAGTCATTTATTTCATAAAATTGTAGCATTAGTATTTTCATATTTGTTTACATAATACTTTTAAAAGAGACAGTGCAAAGATAACAGTGTAGCAGTTCTAATGCTGAGAGAGGTGCAGGATAAGTTAACAAGTCCTCAATTGTTAATACACTTTCAGGTCAGATGATCCTTTTTGTTTTAGCCATGTACACAAATAGTTGACTTCACATTTTAGTACCAATTAGATAAAATGCTAAACAGTAGACAATGGCAAAAAATTGTTTTTAAAATAGAAAAAAAGTGAAATTCAAGATTAATTTCATCTATTTCTGATCTCTATTTAAATGTAATGATACAAATGTACTGTTTTATGTTTGACTTCTTTCACTCAACTTGATGCTTATGATCCACGTTGATGCATATTCCAACAGCGTGCTTTTTTTCATTACTTTACAGTATAAGCTTATATGAATATACTACAATTTATAAACTCTCCTGTTGACTAGATGACATTTTGAATATCTGTTTTGTTAAACCATGTTTGAATATAAATTTAGGATTGTAATGCAAATGACTTTTAAAAGTGATTGTACCTGAATTTGTAGCTGCTGACTCTGTGGGAGCAGTCACTGTCTAGGGCCCGCAGTGCCTCTACCTCTGTGAGCCAAAGGTAAACAAGGAAGGGGTAAGCAAAGAGTTTTTATACCATGGACCAAGCCAACTGCCTGCAAAGCAATTAGCTGCAAGAACTCTTTGCAAGAGTTTCTCTACTACTGGACAGATGAAGATTCTTAGTGTGCCATACATTGTACAGTACAACGAAACACAATATCAGACATTATCAGAATTTCCCCAAACTCCTGATCTGTAAACTCCTTTGTCACCATTTGATGTGGAAAATTGTACAGGTCTTCAAAATACACCTGTGCTTTCTAAAGGAAGCTATTGATGATATGCAGGGACAAGTGATGCCCAATCGTCTGACCTGTTTGAAGGTATCTACCGTACCCGCCTTCTAGACATGCAAAATGTGTAACAATTATGCCAAAAAACATTCAGTACCATGTCATATAAGTACTTAATGTTCAATCTGATGGGAAACACAAAATTTTTTTTGAAGAAATAATCTTTTTGTTGTTGTTGTTGTACTGAATACTAGATATTTTTTCTCCATTGGGTTGAAACTACTTAATGTACAATACCAAAAGGAAATATAGAGTACCAAATTAGGTTTTTACAAGATTTTCTTTTGTATACTAGTTTATGTGTTAATATTTAGTAAAAAAGTGGGGACATAAAATTGAAATCAAAATATTTTATTGAACAAATTTTAACAATTCATCATTAAAACAATTATAAACAAAACAATATTTTCTGCATTTGGAAGTTCACAAAGGAAGTAAATTTATTGACATTAACTAAATGGTGTTCATAGTCTTTTAAAAAAATTATATAGATAACATCCATTCACTATACTTTTTGAAATAAATTATTCTACATGCAAGAACACATTTTTAATATTATCTGTCTTCTGTTCTTTTCCTGTATATTTTCTACAAAATATATTCAATTATATATAAGAGATGTGCTAATGTACATTTCTGCCATGTGAATGCTAGTGATGACACAACCTCATATATGTTTGATTCTGTCCTTTTCTTTTTAATTTGGGCTCTTATAGTGGGTACACAATGGTATCTCGTGGTTTTGATGTTCATTTCTTTGATGTCTGATTTTCATTTATTGACTCGTAATATCTTCTTTTTTTGAAATGTCTGTTTAAATCTTAAGAGCTACAAGATCAGACAATTAAGTGTGTGAACTCACCCTAGAAAAAGTGCTACATACCTCATTGTTGACTATCACTGTGGTCGCCTTTAAAGTACTCCCTTTGGGAAGATATGCACCAATGCCAGCACCTAGTCCACCCTTCAAAGCAATTTTGGAACTCTTTTTCTGGAATTGTCAGAGCTGTCATCATATTACACTTGATGTCCTGAATGTCATCAAAATGTCTTCCTTTCAATATTTCCTTTCTCTTCAGGTAAAGAAAGAAGTCATGGGGTGCCGGATCAGGTGAGTAGGGAGGGTGTTCTAATGCAGTTATTTGTTTACTGGCTGAGAACTCCCTCTAAGAAAATGCCGTGTGAGCTGGTGCATTGTTGTGATGCAAGAGACACAAATTGTTGGTGAAAGGTTCAGGTTGTCTAACTTTTTCATGCAGCCTTTTCAGCACTTCCAAGAGTAAACTTGGTTAACTGTCCGGTGGGTACAAATTCATAATGAATAATCCCTCCGATATCAAAACAAGGTTAGGAACGTCATTGCAACAAGTTCGCTAACTTAATTGTCAGACCTCATATGTATTCTGGTCGGAGTCTTCTGTTTGACATATATACTGTAAATATATTCAAGTCCCTGATTTGATTGATTTGACTACACTCATATATTCTTTTGATAAACACGTTTTTAATTTTAATAAAGACTGCTTTATCACACTTTCGTTACTGTTAGTACTTTTGTGTGTTATTTAAGAAAGTATTGGCTTCCTCAAGGTCATAGAGACATTTTCCTATTTATATTATAAAAGTTGTATTGTTAATTGTATGCTCCATGTAATATTATTTTAAGTGTATTTGTGAATGGTAATTATTTTTTTACATATGAACATCCAATTAAACAAACACCATTAATTGAACAAACCATCTTTCTCCACTGAATTTCAGAGGTAATTTTGGAGTGGTAATTCAGGATGCCATGTGAATTTGTGTTTGTTTCTGTAGTCGCTATTGTGATATATTGCTATGTTTGTTGTGTTTACTGCCAAACCATTATTGTGGTTTCTTAACTCTTGATGTCTAATACAATCACATCTTGTATTTCTCCCTCAAGAGTAACTTGCTGTTTTTGCCCTTGTAGTGCCTAATACATTTTTAATCACCTTGCCAATTTCTTCCAAAAACATTTTGCTAGAATTTTAATTGATAGCGCATTAAATTTATAGGTAAATTTGAGAATTTATATTGATAAAAATTTTGCTTTCCTTTTCATAAATACATCTTTTTATTTATTTAAATAAAATCCAAAAGCAACAACTATAGGAAATAAAAGATAAGTTGGACTTCAAGAAAATTAAAACCTTCTACTCTTCTGAAAGCACCATTAAGAAAATGAAAGGCAAGCCACAGAGTAGGAGAAATATTTTAAATATATATGTCTGACAAAAGTCTTGTAACCAGATTATGTAAAATCTTATAACTCAATAATATGAAGAAAAATAACCAAATGCATGTGGTTTCATCAGGATCTCTCCTATTTAGCTGCAGTTTGGACAAATGATTCAAAGCAAAATTGTATGATGATGGTGCTAATTTTCTGTTTTTCTCTCTGTCTTTCTTTTTAAAAAAAACATGTTAACTCTTTAATTCTGTTAGGCCTTAATGTGACGTTATAAGCTATGCATAGGTTAGAAAGCCAGTGTAGATTTTGTTTTATTGTTCTGTCCATCTGGACAGGGAATGAGGCAAAAATGAGACTGAAGCTAAATTGTGAACATTGGAAAGCTGGGAAATTATGAAAAAGTAAAGAGCCAATCTAACAGAGAGGTATTAAGATGAAAGTACATGTAGTTCACAGACCCCCTGTGTGAGTGAGTCCTCCAAAGAACCTTTGAATGTGTCTCAGGAAGAAATGGTTAATTTTAAACATCAATCAAACCTAGATATTGTGACCATGTTATCACAGTACCAATCAAAAGTAAAAGTTGTATCCATTGTTTTCTCTTTCCTCTACCTGTCATTCGTGGATATTTCATAGCTAAGAATGTCAGCTTGAAATATCTGATAAGCCTATAAAGCATAACGCTCTGTAAGGACAATCAAAATTTCTTTTTAACTGCTCTTCTATACTACTTTATTCCTATGGATAAGCTAAAAGAAAATCAAAACATTGCTTAAGTTTTAGTAGTATTACATTTTGGGTAGATTTTTAAAACTCCTTTTAATAAGACAATGAAAGATATGAAAGACAATTTCAAGTTAATACATTTCTATTATGTTACTGTGAGAGTTCCTCTTGCTCATTGTATGTTAAATATCAAGCGAATGCATTTAAAATTTAGAAAGAATAAAACAAACATAAATGCATATGGAAAAAGCTATAATCAATCTATTGTATGCCAATCTGTAGGTTGAATTTAAAGTTAGTGAACATATTATTGTCTTTGACTTTCATTATCATGTTATATTTGTGAAACAGGCTTGAAAATTTTGATCTCTATTCTGATTCTGTATTTTCTACCCTGCTTATTCAAGCTATTTTGGACTGTACACATTCCAGGTTTGCTAACTCAAAGCAAACTAGAATGCTGATTTTATAAGGGAACTCAATGTGTAAATCATCTATTCCTCAAACTGGTATTACTGTCACACTGAACCAGAACTTCTGTTTACAAACTTAATAAGCTTGATTTTTACATATACAAGTAAATTATAAATTAACGATTAAATATGAATTGTTTAAGTATGTTTCTCCTCAGTTAAATTAATAGAATAAAAGAACAACAGTTCAAAATGCCCATAGATTAATAATACACAAACACTGGCTTTGGTTGATTCTGCTTTTAATAATCCTTAGAAATGACAGTTTAAAAGTGAGAAAGTTGTTTTAGATGAATAATTATACTCCTTGAACTTCTCCTATAATGTGAAGTTTCACAAAACTTGTTAATTTTTATAACTTTAATGTTTCTTGTATTTTATATATGTCTGCATTTCCTAGGTCCCAAAAAAGAAGTGTAATCATTTGAAGATTGTTTTAAGCATCTTTCTACCTTTAAGGGATCCAGCAATCACCAGAAATCTAATAATAAAGCTAGTATTTAAGAGGTTAGATTTCTAGGAAATTTTTGCAAATGTAAGATGTTTGAAGAGTTTTAATAAGTAGCCAAAGGTTTGGGTACTTATAAAACTCTCACCATATTGAGAGTTTTTCATAACTATCTATATCTCGTAGTTACCCTTTGAACCTGTAAAAAAGGGTATCTGTGAACTCAGAGCAAAATTTCCCAAACTGTGTTCCATAGAACACTGGTTCTACAGTATATTTATAAATCACTTTCCCTTATACTCACACACACATAGGAGGGAGTGCTCTAGTGATATTACTTTGTGACTGGCTGAGTTTAACTTGTTTTTACTCAGAATTTACTATGTAGTAAATGGTTATTCTCCAAATGACGGATGTATGTGTAATATTTTCAAAATTTATTTGGGTACAGAGCCCTTTTTTCTGGAACATCTTAAATAACTAGCATTGAGCAGAGCATATTTTGGAAAACATTCTCTTATGAGTGTGGGTTGACAAGACTGAGGTGATGGATTACATTTCTATCAATTACATAATATCCTGCTTTATAGAAGAAAGTAATTTTTTTTCTCTTGGAATAATATAATGTGTTTGGATGTATGTAATCTAGGAAAAAATTTTCTACTGCTTGTGGTCAATGTCACTAAATTTATAATATTAATGCCTTACATTCCGTATATCTCTAGATACTCCTCACTTTTTACTTGTATTAATTTATTTAATTCCACAACAATATCATGGGAAAGCTAATGCTATTGCCCCAATTTACAGAAGAGAAAACTGAAGGACAATTAAAATACTATGATTGAAATTATACAGTTATTACATTGCACAGCTGGGAATCAATACAAGCTCTATGACATGCCCACCAAACACCCCTATTGTTCACCATTATTCTATACAGTCATTTGACATTTAGCATAGTATATTTAATAGTTCAGAGGTAAAATATACAAACATTGATGGCAAAAATAATATTTGTATACAATTTTAACTTTTGTGACTGAATTACTTATGGAAGGAAACTAATCAGAAGGATATACTAATTATAAATCTATGAAAGAAGCCAGTGTGCCAACTCGTTAAAACTGATACATTGGGTTTGTTGCTTGAATACTACAAGCATATGGTAGTATGATTACAGCACAACCTATGAAAATCAATGTCCATTTTAAAAGAAATGTATGGTCTTTGGGAAAACAATTATATTGATAGAATACACATTATTACTTATAACAATTTTCTTCAAAATATCAGCTCACATTGAAGTGTTTCTGCAGTAAACTGATAAACAGAATCAATGGTACCACCTGTTTATATTGTATAATACTTTAACATATGTAAATTGTATCTGTCTCAAAAGGTAGCAAGCTATTTTAGAGCACACTTACTTTTTATAATGCATATTTTGTTGTTAGGCAATCAATTTGTTTAGTGAAATACCAAATACATAGATGCTAAAAGACACTTCTTTAACCCAGTAAAATATGCAATCATGGACAGAGGCAAAAGTTGACATAAATAAAAAGTACTTGACATGTGACACATAGAAATGGATCAATGGATTTGTTAATGTTTGTAAATAATTTTTAACCTATAATAATTTACAAAAATCATGTTTATCCTTGGGCAAATGAAACATTGTATCAAGTACAAATCAAAATTAATGAGACTTTCTAGAAAAATTATCAAAAGTTCTCTAGATTTCAAGTTGAAAATAAATAACTACATGAAATGGTTGAAAAATAATTAAAATTCTGTAAAAAACTGATGATCAAAAACTTAGAATTTTTAGTGGAAAACAAAAAATAAAAAGAAAAAAAGAAAATCTGCTATAGCATAAGGAAGATTCTAGTACATTTGTTAATTGTAACTCTCAGGTTACTAGATTGGCAGATATACATCTCCACTACTTCCACATCATTGTATTTTTTTTATTTGCCTTATACAGATTTCCACTTTATCCAATGACTCATTACAAAATATCAAATATTTTTATCTAGGTGAACTCTATTTTTCTGCAATGTTAGAATTAAGGCAAAATATAAAATAAAGTTAACAAATTAGTGGGTATGGAATTAAAAATACATTGTTTTAATGTCTGTTTATATGCTTTGTTTTCTATAATAGGGTTTTAAAATAACCACCTAAGAACTGAAAATCAAATTAAATGACTTATAATTTAAGTATTATCTCTTGTCTTACTGAATTAGATCGCCACTATGTGATTTTGTATATGAAATAACAAATAGGCAATGTGATTCTGTGTCAACTGCATAGTTAGTCAGTTACCGTCTCTTGATATCCTTAGGAATAATGGCAATAATAAGGATAAACCATTCTGTTATTCTAAGAGCAGAATATAAAAACAGCATTGGTTTTCCTATACTAATTGATATTATGTCAAGATAAATTTTATAATCCATTAAACTGAATGGCAACTGAATTTGAATCTGTGTGTAGTATATTAGTTTTCATCTGGATAATCATAAACTTGCTGAAGGCAGTTTAAAAGCAAGAATGAAGGATATAACCTTGATTTCCACTTAGGCAACACAAGTTGGTAGCAGTTATGGTGGTGGTAAAATTCTCCAGATGTTTTGAATGAGAGCTATTAATTCTCTATTCTCTAATGACATTAATTGTTCAATACAGAACACAAAGGATATGCCCTCTGAGAAAGAAGATTCAAAGTCTACTGTTAGAGATCAGATTTCTTTCTGTAATTTAAAAACTAGAACTATTGTGATAAATGTATCTTTGGAAACAATTGGAGCTCAAAAGGAAATTAGTAAGTTGTTTGGTCTACATTTAGATAATGAGAAAACGTACTCATTTCCATATTTCTTATGTTATGTATTGTACATTAAATTGTTCTTAACATGTAGGCACACATATAGTAACAAATTGCTTTTATGACTTGGGTAGAAAAGATACAAGTGACTGAAGTGTTTTTAAGCCTTCTAAATTGTGCCTATTTGTATTGTAAGATTAATATCTATAACTGTCTAGTGACACCATTTTTAGATATCACTTTTCAATTCTTCATTATTTTTCGATACAGTTAAGTATTTTCTCCTGAATGTACTTGTTACCTAATAATTTCCCTTGCACGAGACAGTAGCTATCTCAGGAAGTTATTTTTAAACATACATACACAGAAAAGAATAAATTAACATTTATTAAGCTTTGAGTAGTGCCACACATAAGAAGTGCAATTTTGTTTCACTTATTAAATACCATTTTTAGGAAGCTATTGATTGTTTTTTGTAGAAAAAGTCCAGTAGAATTATCTATTTTACCCACACAGTGAGTAAATAGAAGAGGAGAGATTCGAACTCCAGTCTTTGATAGGAGAGTCTATGCTTTTCTTTCACAGCATTTCTTTTTCCTTTCCACAATTTTCTACTAATTAGGAAATCCAAAAATTAAGAATTACATTTACTAGCAAATCACATTTTATGACTTACAGAATACATATTTCGTGCCTAAGATGTGCCAAGCCCTGTTTTAGAGGAATATATATGTATATATATGCAAGGGGACTCTGATGTATAGAATCAAGTTTGAGTGTAGTCAAGAAATGACTTTTGGTCAGGAACAACTCTCTAGAGTACTGACATTGTACTATGACTTCGGTCACAAAAGGAAAATATGAGGACAGTGTATTTCAGACCGAGGGAACATAAAATGAAAGGCCCCGAAGGTGGACTAGTTTAGCTCACAGACTAACAGAAGGAAGGCTGGTATGCTTCTAGCACAACAAGCAGTTGGATGAGTTGTTAAAGATGTAGAAGGAGAGTCAGCAGAAGCAATAATGCAGGGTCCCGTAGGTCGTAATATGCAGATTGGAACTGTGTGAGTGAAAACCAGTTTCAAGTAGTGAGATTTGTAATTTTATGTTATCACTGTGGTTAGCATGTGCAGAATGCATTGCAGGTATTAAGAATGGAAGAACAGGTCCCAGTCAGAATTTCCCGCTGTAATCCAGGTGAGAAATGATGCAGCTTGCCAAAGGTACTCAGCAATGGGATGAATCAAGGCTGTCTTCAAGGTTTTCAACTTGAGTAACTTAGTGAATAGTGGGGCCATTTATTGATTTGGAAAGACTAATGGAAAAAAAGGAGGAAAAGTAGACTAGGAGGAAAGTGACCATATGTATGATTTTTAAGCCCATATAAACCAAGAAATAAAATTTTACAGAAATGTACTACAAATTCAAGTTGTATTTAAAACTATAATTCTGAAACCAAAGTTTCAGATGCATTTTCTCTCTTTAATGTTGTATATTAATGTAATGCAGAGACTAATACAGCTAGATAGCATATCTATAATACATTACAGTTATAGCTACATAGATTTTCATCCCTAGTCACTATAGTAAGAGGTAATTATACAGTCCTCTCAAGGGTTTCATAAATATTAATGAATGTTTTTGAGGCCCTCAATAAAATTTTATATTCTTTGACAAATTTTTTGAAATTTTGAAATTATTGTGTAGTACATAACAATTTAAGATATTTCAACTGAAAAAAACATTTTTGAAAGAAGTTCTTCAAATGGTTTTCATTGATCATTTTGGCAACTATCCAAGTAAGAACTCATAATTCTAAGAGACTTTAAAGCTTCTAAACAGAGGTAGGTCAAAGGAAAGTAGGAAGGGAACTTTGTAGATGCAGCCATTTTACTTAGTACTGATGTGACCTTCCAATATTCAACTTTGTAATTTTTGTATTATAGCAAAGCAAATGTTTAATCAATATAAACCTACTTTGAGGAAAATATATTTGTTCAGAAAAATAGTATAGTAGTTTCTATACATAGATAAAATTGTGAGAGTTATAATATTTGGTGATTTGTTTGACATGATGTGTATTGTATGATTATTATGTTGTGTATTATATAACTCATTATTTATATACATATACATATATGTACACGTATGCATGTACAAGTTTTTATGTATTTTAACTCAAATACCTTCTGAGAAAGCATATTTGGCTATAGGATAAAATCGGTAGCTACATAATAGAAATAGTCATTATTGTATACGACAAATACAATTTCATTAGAAGGCAGAAATTTTTGTCCTAGTAGAATCGGCAGTTTTTCTCTAGCTAATTAGACATGTGTTATACTTTTAGTGTCTTTTAAAAATCATCATCTTGTTAAATATGCACAGGTCTAGTTCTCTTACTATAGTCATTTCAAATTATTCTAATTTTATCCTACAACCATTTTATCAGCACCGAATAGGAAAAATAGATATTAGGCTAGAAAATGCTTATGTTGAAATTTTAATTAATTATTAACACATATTTAATTGTTTGTTTTGTAGAATTTTAAGTGTGTTACAAGCCAAATAACAACTGAGCATATAAAAGTATGTTATTCTTCCCATTGGACCTAATTCACTCCCCATAAATAACCACTTCTATCCTGTTTATGGCTAAGATTCTTGAAAGAGCATTAAGACAGTCTCCAATTTTCCCAATTCCATTGTCCCTAAAACTCAGTCAAAACTTTTATCTTTTGCTTCTACTGCCTCATTTAAACTGCTCTTGCCAAAGTCACCAATGAGCTTACTTTTGCTGAACATTGGTTTAACTTTGAGATTTCTTTTTATTTAAATCATCAGCAGTATTTGTCACATTAAACCACTCCCTATTTTTGAAATCAAGGCTTCCCTTGGTTTCCAAGACATTATAATTATATTCTCCTGATTGCCCTAATATCTCACACTATTGTTCGTTCTTCGGTCTCATTTGTTGTTTCCTCCTTATTTCCCAGGTCTCTTAAGGCGTTAATCCCTATGTTACTTTTCTTTTCTATCTATATATACTCTTAGGGAACTTTTCAGTGCTTTTAAATTACTTTCATAAGATGACAACATTCAAATTTGTGTCTCCAACCTGTACTTCTCTTCATTCCTGCTAACTGTCTAACCAACATGTTCATTTCTGTGTGGATTAGAGATCATGATCTTGGCATGGACAAAGCTGGGCTTCTGATCTCTACCTTGAAAAAAACCTGATTTTCCTGCCACAGTCTCCTCTTAGTTAATGGCTATTCTATACTTCCATGTGTTTAAGTCAAAAACTTTGGGTCACACTGGGCTTCCATCTTTTTTTAACAACATAAAGATATATTTAGGTTAAGAAGTAAGAAGCACTTCCTTTGCTGTATTAAAATTTTAAATATTGATATACATTGTGTTATTGAAAGTGTGTATATTGATGATTAATATGAATAATCCCTATTAAAACTCTATATTTTTCCTCAGTATACAATAGTAACTCACTGTACGAAACTGGTCTCATGGAAATATGTTGATGGGAATGGCAAAAGATATTTATAGCAATTTCATCAAGAGAGGAATATTCACTTTTCTTTTTTCCAAAGTGAAGAAAGTGAGGCTGCATTTGCAAAAAATATATTTAATTTTTAAAAAAGATTTTTATTCAAATATAACTAACATACAATATTATATTAGCTTCAGTTGTATACCATAGCTATTCAACATTTATAAACCTGAAGAAGTGATAACCATAAGTCCAGCAACCATCTGACATTGTACCATGCTATCACAATATTATTGACTATATTCCCTGTGATACATTACATCCCCATGACTTATTTGTTTTATATGTACCTGGAAATTTGAATCTCTTATTTCCTGTCAGCATTTTACCCCTTTTCAAGTTTTTAAACTGGAGTTGATATTCAATATTACTTTATGTTAATTTTAGGTGTACAGTAGTGGTTAAACATTATATAATTTAAGAAGAGAACCCACTGAGTAGTCTAGCACCCACCTGGCACCATACATAGTAATTACCACATTATTGACTACATTCCCTATGCTTTACTTTACATCCCCAGGACTATTTTATAACTACTCATTTGTACTTCTTAATCCCTTCACCTTTTTTACCCTGCCTCTGAAACCCCTCCCATCCATCACACCAATAAATCTAGAACCCACCTGAAATCATACATAGTTATTACAATATTTTAAACTATATTCCTTATGCTATTCCTACATCACCATGACTACTGTGTAACAACTAATTTGTACTTCTTAATCTCTTCCCCTTTTTCACCTACCCCCTCAACCCTCCTCCCATCCGGCAACCATCAAAATGTTCTCTGTATATGTGAGTTTGTTTCTGTTTTCTTTGTTTGTTTTGTTCTTTAGATTCTACATGTAAGTGAAATCACATTGAATGTGTTTTTCTGTGTCTGACACACTCCGCTCAGCACAAACCTTCCAGGTTCATCCATGCTCTTGCACGTGGTGAGAACCCATTCGCTTCCATGGCCAAGCAATATTCATTGTATATATATTTTCCACCTACTCTTTATCCATTCATCCATCTATGGACATTCAAGCTGCCTCCACATCTTGGCCATTGTAAACAATGCTGCAATTAACATATGTATGTACACCTGTCCTCAAAATAATGTTTTGGCTGTCTTTGAGTAAATACCCAGAAGTGGATTACTGGGACCTTCTTTGTCTCCTACACTAGCCTTTGTTTTAAAGTCTATTTTGTCTGGTATAAGTATTGCTACCCCAGTTTTTTTGTTTGTTTGTTTCCATTTTCAGGAAATATCTTTTCTCATCTTTATACTTTCAGTCTGTGTGTGTCTTTTGATCTGAAGTGAGTCACTTGTAGGCAGCACATGTAAGGGTCCTGTTTTTTTTATCCACTAAGCCACAAGTCTTTTGATTGGAATATTTAATCCATTTACATTGAAAGTAATTGTTGGTAGATACGTAGTCATTGTCATTTTATTATTCATATATATATATTTTGTCTTAAAGAAGTCTCTCTAACATTTCTTGTAATACTGGTTTTGTGGTGATGAAGTCCTTTTGCTTTTTCTTGTCTGAAAAGCTTTAATCTATCCTTCTATTCTAAATGATAGCTTTGCCGGGGAGAGTAATCTTGGTTATAGGTCCTTGCTTTTCATCCCCTTGAATGTTTCCTGCCAATGTTCTCTGGCCTGCAAAGTTTCTGTTGAGAAATCAGATGACAGTCTTATGGAAACTTCCACGTAGGTAACTAACTGTTTTTCTCTTGCTACTTTTAAGATTCCTTCTTTTTCTTTAGGCTTTGGCATTTTAATTATGATGTATCTTGGTGTGGGCCTGTTTGGGTTCATCTTGTTTGGCACTCTCTGTTCTTTCTGAGCTTGCATGTCTATTTCCTTTGCCAGGATAGGGGAAATTTCTGTTATTATTATTATTTTTTTCAATTCCTTGCTCTCTCTCTCTCTTCTCCTTCTGGTACCCCTATGATATGAATGTTGGTGCATGTGATGTTGTCCTAAATTATCCTCATTTTAGGGGGATCCTTTTTTTCTTTTTGCTGTGCTGATTGGATATTTTCTGATACCTTATCTTCGAAGTCAATGATTCGATCCTCTGCTTCATCTAATCTGCTGTTGATTCTCTCTGATGTATTCTTCATTTCAGTTATTGTATTCTTTGTTTCTGACTGGTTCTTTTTTATGTTTTCTATCTCTAGTTTTATGTTTCTAGTCTCTTGGTTGAAGTTCTCTCTAAAATTACTGCGTATTTTTATAACCAGTGTTTTGAACTCTGTGTCTGTTAGATTTCTTATCTCCAGTTTTAGTTGTTTTTCTGCAGCTTGTTCTGTTTTTTCATTTGGGACATGTTTCTTTGTCTCCCCATTTTGGCTGCTTCCATGTATTTGTTTAGGTAGAGCTGTCTCCTGGTCTTAGTGCAGGGACCTTATGTATTAGGTCTAAGGTCTGTGTTTAGATTTATTTATTTTTTTTGCATATGGATGGTCAATTATTCTAGCACCATTTGTTAAAGAGACTCTCTTTGCTCCATTATATTGTCTTTTCTTCTTTCAAAAATCAATTTATTATATTTATGGGGATCTATTTCTCTATTCTGTTCCATTGATCTACTTGTCTATTCTCTCCCCAGTATTCTCTCTTGATTATTGTAGCTGTATAGTAAGTCTTAAAGTTGGTAGAGTCAGTTCTTCATCTTTCAGTGTTTTCAGCTCTCTGGGTCTTTTGCCTCTCTATATAAAGTAAAGGGAAAGAACAGCAACAAGTAGTTGGAACAATAGAAAACACTGATATTGTAGATTTAAACTCAACTACATCAGTCATTATAATACATAAAGATGGGATTATCTAATTAATAAAAAGATAAAGATTGCCAGAATGGAAAAATATGCAAAATAACAAATCCAAGTGTATACTGTTAAAAAAAAAAAGAAAAGAGATGCAATTTAAAAATAAAGTCACAGATGGGATGAAATAAATGATTAGAAGAAAATGTGTAATTAAAATAATAAGAATTATTATTATTAGTTAGCAAAGGTAGTTAGAATATCAAATAAAGTATAATTTAATGCAAGAATTATAACTAGAGATTCAGGAGGAGATTTCACTATGATGAAATAGTAAAACCAATATATAATAGTCTCTTAAAATATAAAAGAAAAAATAGACAATACTAGAAGGAGAAATAGGCCCATTATTATCATATTTGGACATTTTTATATAATAGTATAATTGATAGAAGCAGCAAATAAATTTAGGAAAAAAATGAGAAATTTGAACAACAGTATTCATCAACTTACTCTACACCTAACCTACTAAATACGTTGTTTTGAAGTTACCATACCTGACAAAAGACATAAGACCTCCTTTAAACATAGAAATTTGAAAAGAAAAAAAAAAAAAATCCATAGAACCACACTGCAAATCAAAAGGAAAAAAACCTAAATAAAAAATGAACAAAATACTTAAAGAAGGACTTCACAAAAGATGGTATCTAAATGGCCAATTAGCTAATAAAGAATGTGATTGACCTAATTATTTTCATGTAAATGAAATTTAAACAACAGTGAAATAGCAGTGAACTCACACCAATAGAGTTACAATTAATAAGATTGAGACTGTTAAGTGACGGCAAAGGTATTGAAAAACTAGAAATCTCATACATTGCTAATGGTTCATAAATGTTTACAACTGTTTTGGACATCTCTTTGTCAGAATCTACTAAAATTTAACATATTTCTACCTCGATGATTCAGGTATCCCACTGCTGTGGTATATCTTCAGGAGAACTGCGTGCACATAACTATGATAATGCATATTCATTGCACTTCATTTTTAGTTGCCAACAACTGGACACAACCCAAAAGCCACTATTTGTGGCTAACTATTGTGTGGCATGTGAATACAATAGAATAATTCACAGCAAGTACTTAGGAATTTGGATAAACATTACAGATGATATGTTGAGCCAAAGTATCCAGATATACCATTTTCCATGCAGTGTGATTTCTTGAATATGCTGAAATTCAATTTTACAATAAGCAAAATTCATGGTGATGAAAGTTAAAATAGAGCATACTTATTGGAAAGGGACACAAAGGAGCTTTCTGGGATGTTGGAGATGTTATATATCTGATTTGTATAGTTTTCCATTTGTTCATATTGATTGAAAAATCAATATGTTTACTAAAGAATATTAAAAAAGGTTTACTAAAGAATATTAAAATTTATGTTTAGATATTTATGTTAAACCTTAATAAATGTTAGCAATATATACTAACACCTCAATCTCTATCGACATCTCTAATTTCATTCTTTTCTCCTATCATCTTTATCTAAATATTATTTATTTATTTAAATTAAAATTCATTGAGGTGACAATGGTTAGTAAAATTACATAGGTTCCAAGGGTTTTCACAAGTGCCTATAAGTGACATTTTGGTCTCTTTCTGAAAGTCAAGGGGACATTAACCTCTCCACAGGGCCCTATGTCGCTGTGTGGTACTCGTGATGTGAGCAGGGAACAAAGTCCTTTCACACAGGTTCAGATAGAGTGAGTAACAGCTTTATTTTGGAACCAATGTCCCTCCAGAGGCCAATGCTCTGGTAAGCACAGAAGGTTATACAGAATAGAGTAGAATTTAATAATGAAACAAGTCACAGGGTCAATTGAGGTGGAGAAGGTCGCTGGTCCAGGAGAGACGACAGGGCCCACGACAGGTCTGAGGCAAGCTGGTCTTACAAGGAAGAACTTCAGAGAGTCCTGGTATCGCAGCTTGCACCCCACAGAGGCCTCTGTCGGATCGCCCAGAGGAACATCCCAGAGGATCATTCCGAAGTGTCTGGCTCAAAGCCTCGCAGAGGGTCTTAGCCAGAGCGCCCAGTCAGACTACTCATAGCATTGCTCTTAAGCTCTGCTTTTATCCTCTTTTCCTTGGACTTGTCTCCTCTTAGGTGATAACCAGCAGTTGTTTTGGTAAACATGTTTACCACTCAATTTTGTTATGCTCAGTTTCACACAGAAATATAATTATGTTTACTTTTATGTTTATGCTCTAAACATAAACATGTTTACTTTCACTTTACTCTTATCAGTCTCACACATGTGCAGCCATAGTCCTGTCTCTACTAGTAAACAACTTGTTTTGCACACCTCAATCCAACATACATAATGCATTTTATATGCTCTATACAAGGGTACATTTCTGTAATACATCATCTATATATCACATTGTGTGTTCACCACCCAGAGTCACTTCTCCTTCCATCACCATATATTTGATCCCTTTTACCCTCATCTACCACCCATCTCCCTGCTTACCCTCTGGTAACCACTAAACTATTGTCTGTGTCTATGAGTTTTTGTTTATTTATTCGTCTTGTTCCTTTGTTGCTTTCAGTTTTATGTCCCACATTTCAGTGGAATCACATGGTTCTCGACTTTTTCTGTCTGACTTATTTTGCTTAGCATAATAATCTCAGGTTCCATCCATGTTGTTGCAAATGGCACTATTTCATCTTTTCTTATGGTGGAATAGTATTCCATTGTGTATATATACCACAACTTTATCCATTCATCTATCGAAGGACACTTTGGTTGTTTCCAGTGCTGCAAATGAACATTGGAGCACCTATACCAATGGAATAGAATTGAAACCCAGAAATAAACCCACATAAATATGGGCAGATGATTTTCAACAAAGAAGTCAAAAACGCACAATGGAGAAAAGACAGCCTCTTCGATAAATGGTGCTGGGAGAATTGGAAAGCCAGGTGCAAAAGAATGAAACTAGACTGTTATCTGTCACCGTGTAGCAAAATTACTCAAAATGGATCAAAGACCTAAACATAAGACCTGAAACAATAAATTGCATAGAAGAAAACATAGGTACTAAACTTATGGGCCTTCGGTTCAAAGAGCATTCTATGAATTTGACGCCAAAGGCAAGGGAAGTAAAAGCTAAAATAAATGAATGGGACTATAGCAAACTAAAAAGCCTCTGCACAACAAAAGAAACCATTGGCAAAATAAAGAGGCAACAAACCGAATGGGAGAAGATTTTGCAAACAATGCCTCTGATAAGGGACTAATATCCAAAATATATAAGGAACTCATACAACTCAGCAACAAAAAAACAATCTAATTAAAAAATGGGCAGAGGACCTGAATAGACATTTCTCCAAAAAGGACATACAGATGGCCAATAGACATATGAAAAAATGCTCAACATCACTAATTATCACAGAAATGCAAATAAAAATCACAATGAGATGTCACCTCACCCCAGTTAGAATGGCTATCATCAACAAGACAGTAACAAGTGTAGGAGAGACTGTAGAGAAAAAGGAACCCTCATACACTGTTGGTTGGGATTGCAGATTGGTACAGCTGCTATGGAAGGCAGCATGGAGGTTCTTCAGACAGTTAAGAATAGAATTACCATATGACCCAGCAATCCCTCTCCTGGATATTTACCCAAAATATCATTTATTAAAATGGAGACGCACAAGATCAACTTCTGTATGTGTTCAATGGACAGAAGAATAATTTCAACTTAGGAGGTTTATTGCCATCTTCCATTTAATTTTTTCTTTATTTCTAACTGTTTTTGTGTTACATCCATATGGGTGTTAATGTTTGTGTGAATTTTATAGCTTAAGGTTTATCACTCTTATTAATGCAAATAAATTGGATCTTCCTTATTACATAATGTTACTTGGTATACTTGATTTTTTAGTGCATTGATCCTTATGTTAATACATGTATTCATGTATCATTTTTGTTGGGCTTTTATCGTGCCTCTCTTTGTCCAAATTTTTATTTTCAACTACTTTGTCACTTTGCATTAAGTGTGGTTTTATTAAAAATACACGTATCTCACTCAGTTTTTTTGTTTTTTTTTTAAACTCAATCTGAAAATACCTTTTGTTGCATTTCATCTCCTTTACTAGTGGCATTTAGCCTAATGACTTTCACATGTAATTTGAGTTTTTCTAACTTACTTTAGTTCTTATGCTGCCCTACCTCTTTTAATTTACCCCCTCCTTTTTGCATGCTTAAACAAGTTAATATTCAATCAGTTTTCCACCTGTTGGTATATAAGTTCCTCTGTATCTTCTATTCCATTGATAGTTGTCATGCTGTCACTTTCTTGCCCAACAAATTAATTTCACTGTAATCATATTTGAAAACAAGGTAGCATTTCTTTTCTTTACAGTTTTCTATACCACAGTGCTTAGTTTTCTTCCATATGTTTTCTTACTGATGAGACTTGTTCTACTGTTTTATTGGTATTCAACGCCCACAAAGATCCCATTTACACCTAATTACCTTCTTAATTGCAACACCTGTTTGCCTCAGGTGAAAAGAGTCATTTGAAAGAAGGAGTCTTGAAGAAGCGGTCAGTCACATTTCATCTTTGTGAAAGATGCATTTGCAAGGTAGTTTCCAGTTTGAATATGAACTTTTGATTGTATTTTTCTCTGTCTTAAACTTTCCAGTTTGAGCTATTTCTCATGGACATTTCAGGGGTGGGGAAAGAAGGGTTTGAAGTGGAGAAGAGGATTCACTGTTTCACTACTTGTGAGATAAAATGAAATGGGGGTGGAAAGGACGTTTGGAGTAGGTGAGACCTAATGTTTTATAGTTCTTTATTCACTGCATATTAGCACAGGTCTATAAAGTTATCTAACTTCCTTGGTTAATGTGTTCTTAAATAGGAATGATAAACGCTAAAATAGGGGTGATAAGCTTGTTTTGAGAATCAAATGTATTACAGTCTATGGAGTATTTTAAATTGCAAAGCAATGCCATAAAAAACATTAGATATTGTCTTTAAAAATGTGATACTATTTTGCATGTCAGTATCAGATGTTTCTGAGATTTTTAAGTCAACATTTTTATGAAATATTTTATATGGTTTCCTATGTTCTTTTCTTGTGGTATAAATACATTTGATAAGCTTTTGTTTTATTTGTGACTTTTGAAATATTCATTTCTCAATGAATTACTCTGCATTTACTTACATTTAACTTGTATTTTGTCTTTTTGATTATGGTTGTAAGTTATTTTCTACTCTTTCTATTATCTTGGGAAGTTTAGATTAATTTGCTAATATAACAATTTCATCCTGAATATGTTATTGTTTATGTTTTTTTCACTTTGAAGATCTGAGATTGGTATAAGAATGGTGTGTAAACTTACATGATAACCCAGCTACTAATAAGGGTGTATCCAGGTGATTTTACCAGTGTGTGATAGGTATATGCTATGACCAAGAAAGTAAGCCTAGGAAATGGACCGTAGATCCAGTCAGTCTCAGAGCTAATACCACATAGTATGTGCTAGGATGTTTGTCAGTTACTTAAGACTATGAGAATTTTTTTTTTCCTATCTATGGAAATTGTTTATGTATCTTAAGTTGAGATTTTTTAAAAAATTTATTGGGGTGACAATTGTTAGTGAAATTACATAGATTTCTGGTGTACAATTCTGTATTACATCATCTATAAATCCCATTCTGTGTTCACCACCCAGAGTCAGTTCTCCTTCCATCACCATGTATTTGATCCCCCTTACCCGGATCTCCCACCCCCCACCCCCCTTACCCTCTGGTAACCACTAAACTACTGTCTGTGTCTATGAGTTTTTGCTTGTCTTGTTCTTTTGTTGTTTTTGGTTCATATACCACATATCAGTGAAATCATGTGGTTCTCTGCTTTTTCTGTCTGACTTATTTCGCTTAGCATTATAATCTCATGATCCATCCATGTTGTCACAAATGGTACAATTTCATCTTTTCTTACCACCGAATAGTGTTCCATTGTGTATATATACTGCAACTTCTTTATCCATTCATCTATTGAAGGACATTTTGGTTGTTTCCATGTCTTGGCCACCGTAAACAAAGCTGTAATGAACATTGGAGCACATGTGTCTTTATGTATAAATGTTTTAAGATTTTTTGGGTAGATACCCAGGAGACGGATTGCTGGGTCATATGGTAATTCTATTCGTAATTTTTTGAGGAACCTCCACACGCCTTCCATAACAGCTGCACCAATCTGCATTCCCACCAACAGTGTATGAAGGTTCCTTTTTCTCCACAGCCTCTCCAACACTTGTTACTATTTGTCTTGATGATAGCCATTCTGACTGGGATGAGGTGATATCTCATTGTGGTTTTTATTTCCGTTTCTCTGATGATTAGTGATGTTGAGCATTTTTTCATATGCCTATTTGCCATTTGTATGTCCTCTTTGGAGAATGTCTCTTCAGGTCCTCTGCCCATTTTTCAATTGGGTTGTTTGTTTTTGTTGTTGTTGAGTTTCATGAGTTCCTTGTATATTTTGGATATTAGCCCCTTATTGGAGGCACCGTTTGCAAAAATCTTCTCCCATTCAGTTGGGTGCCTCTTTATTTTGTTGATGGTTTCTTTTGCTGTGCAGAAGCTTTTAAGTTTCATATAGTCCCATTCGTTTATTTTAGCTTTTACTTCCCTTGCCTTTGGAGTCAAATTCATAAAATGCTCTTTGAACCCAAGGTCCATAAGTTTAGTACCTATGTTTTCTTCTATGAAGTTTATTGTGTCAGGTCTTATGCTTAAGTCTTTGATCCATTTTGAATTAATTTTGGTACATGGTGACAGATAGCAGTCCAGTTTCATTCTTTTGCACGTGGCTATCCAGTACTCCCAGCACCATTTATTGAAGAGGCTGTCTTTCCTCCATTGTATGTTTTTAGCTTCTTTGTCAAAAATTATCTGTCCATATTTATGTGGTTTTATTTCTGGGTTCTCAATTCTATTCCATTGTTCTATGTGTCTGTTTTTCTGCCAATACCATGTTGTTTTGATTATTGTAGCCCTGTAGTACAAGCTAAAGTCAAGGAGTGTGATACCTCCAGTATTGTTCTTTTTCCTTAAGATTGCTTTGGCTATTCGGGGGTCTTTTGTGGTTCCAAACAAATCTGATGATTTTTGTTCTATTTCTTTAAAAAATGCCATTGGGATTTTGATGGGGATTGCATTAAATCTGTATATTGCTTTGGGTAATATGGCCATTTTAACTATGTTGATTCTTCTAATCCATGAGCACAGAATGTCTTTCCATTTCTTTGTGTCTTCAATTTCTTTCAAAAATGTCTTACAGTTTTCAGCATATAGGTCCTTCACATCCTTGGATAAGTCACCATTTTCAGGCTTCTTCCCTCAGTCTTTTCTCTGAGGTCTCGGACTTGAGTGTTGGGTTCACCTGTGTTATGTGCTGCCCCCTCAACCCTGTGGGAAGCAGAGCCCTAGCAGTCCGAGTTCTTCCCTCTCCCACAGCTGAGGTAGTTCCGGGAAGCAGCGAGCTTGGAGCACTGAGCTAGGTCTGCGTCCTGCTCTGCTCCGTCTCCACACTTCTCCCTTTCCTCTTCTCCCACTCGCACGATACCCCCATCTTTAGGTGAATTCAGTAGTGGGCCTCTTCGTCTTGCCTGTCTGCTATGCAGGGAGTCCTTTGTGGAGTTATTGTTGTTCAATTAGTTGTAAATTCCAGGGGAGCTTTACAGAGGCTCACCTCACGCAGCCATTTTGATCTGAATCCACATAATTTTTTTTTTTAAGTAAAACTAATGGAATATTTTAACAGTCTTCATTTAGAAGGATGTTAAAATTATTGTGAGAATAGATAAATATATGTGGACATCTTTTAGTCATGTTCCATCATCATATTATTTATAAGAAATTTTGTGATTCCTAAGATATGTATGGCTGTCAGATTTTTATGTGAAATCTTTCAATTTTTAAATGTTGGGGGAAAGTTTATTAAAAAATTCTGGCATCCAAACATCACATTTGGAGTTCAAATAAAGCATGACGCTCACATGCTATTTTCCTATAAAAATATTTTCAAAATTGTGATGACGGTGTTTTATAGTTTTTTAAAATATGTATAATATAGATTCCAATCATTTGGTACTCTACTTATCACTGAAAAAAATGCTAGTTTTTTTTTTTTGTGAACCACATGGGTGAAACAAAGATAGGATACTGTTGTAATTCTCTCTCTGACTTGATAATTATAGAACTGCAGCAAGCTCATCTTTCTGAGCCTCATTTACCTCTTTGTTTTACATTTTTATATGGATTTCTCTCTAATGTGCCACAATGAAGAATTTTCTATGCCTCTAAATATTCTTGATATCAGGGTTTATGTCCTTTCATCTTATGATAAACCATAATTTATTTGATTTGCCACTTTTAGGAAGTTTCTAATATTTCATAATGATGAATAATGCTATGATAAGCATTCTTATAAATATATTAGTTTGCACCTGATTATTTCTTTAGACTCAAATCTTGAATACAGAATTGATAGGTCAAAGGGAATATGTATTTTAGCCATCTTGCTTTATTCTCCAAACTTTACCTCCCAGAATTAGAATATGCATTTTCTGCCCAATTTAATATGCTAGAAATGGTGTATCAAAGGTACCTGCCAAATCCAAGTGCAGATAGAGAAAATTTAGAGATACCAAGATTCGTCTTGATTCTTAATTTTCAGTGTGCCAATGGCCCCAATTCTTGTTATCCACATGTTAAAACAGACATTATATTTAGATATGCAATGTCAGAATATATAGTAGAGTTTAGGCCTTCCTTTGCTCTAGCTCATTCTGTTTCTTGCTTCTAATGAGAAGAGACTAGAGCACCATAGTCAATTCAGTCATCTTGTTACATAACAGTGGTTATGATGGACTTTCTCGGAGCAATTTTAAATACTTTTGGAAGGGCTCCATACATTTGTCTGGGCTTTATCAAAATGTAAGAGAAAGAAATCACTGCTGATAAAAAAATCCCTCTTACCTGGCAACAGAATTTAATTTTCTCTTGACCCTTGCTTCTTAATGATACGGGTGGGGAGATGAAACCACTTCGCAGATATTGGCAGACTGAGCATAAAATATTTATTTCCACCACAGTTATTGCAATCAACATGTTGTTCCTTAAAACCAAGAAACATATGTTTTCTCCTTTTATCATAAGGGTGATGTGGGCATGTATTTTGGGGATGAATGAATAGGTCAACTTACTGTTTTACTTTTTGTTATTTATACACCATCTCCTTTGAGAGTAACCCTTGATTAACAGCATACAGACTAACTTAAATCTTCAATTTTTACTTCATTTACTCATCAAATACTGAGTTCCATCTATGCATACATATAAAAATCTGTCTTGCAATATTTACTATCAGTCTTTCAGTTGTATTTGCCCTTAAGCATTCAATAGCTACCTTAATTTTTTATTTATTTATTTTTTTACTATGACTTGCTTTCACCACTTTTCACTTTTCCACAAATATGAATTCCTCTGTATATTTAATATACATATTCTTCTGCATGTCACGTGCTCATGACCAAGTAGCACTGTTAAGATAATGTTTGCCTAGTTTACGATTGATTCCTCCTTAGACAAAGGCTATGAATTGTCACTTAGAGAAAGATCATATAGAATGTTTAATAATTTAGAATTGAGAAACTTCAAGTTAAGTTAGTCTACAGAGAAGTTTTCATTTCAAGAAGAAGATATTTAAAAATAACTAATGTGGAATCTGCTTTCCAGTTTTTCATTATTGTAGCAATATCTGTAAGGAATGTTCCTCAATAGATATATTGAAGTAAACTATTGTAGGGCTAAAGTTGAATTTTTTCATCTTTCTACTCAAAAATGGGAAGAGTACTGTATTATATAATTTACTAAATAAAAAGTCATAAGGGAAAAGATACTTGTCTGTACTTTCCATCTTAAATCTTCATCACTTAAAACAGTGCCTTGCATATAATGTTTATTGAACAAATATATTTTTCAATATAATACCATTATGACTTCATAATTATATATTATATTAATAAACACAACAATAATAGTACTTAATGTCCTTTATCATATAAGAAATAATTTCCCATATGTTAATTTTTACATTAAGAATCCCGGTACATTTATAAGATAAATTATTACTATTTCAAAGAGTAAAACATATTTTTCATTTGTTCATGGTAATAGTACTATTATTTTCATAAATAGACCCAAAAAGCAATTATTCTCATTTGTAGTTCAATATTCTTTTCTCTGTGCTTCAACATCTCTTTTATGGTAATTTTTTATTTCCACCTGGTATTATAAATTATAAATGTCTTTTATGATTTTTAGTGCGAAATTAGTCCCAATACTTATTCTTCACAGATATGTTTGCTACTCATTGCACTTAGAACCTCTTCCCCTATGATTTCAATTCAGTTCAATCAGGTCAAATTCAATAAAATTTACATTTATGGTACATCTGCTAGATACTGAGCCCTCTGCTTGGAACTGAGAGATCCATATTTGAAAAGGCATTTTTCAATACACAGCTGAAAATTTACCATTTTATTATGAGACTAATATATACATAAATGTCACATATGCAAGTCTTTGTTGAATGCTGTAAAAACAGTTGTGAACAAAGTCCAGTAATGCAGCAGAAGGAGCAGTTGATTTCCCTAAGAGGAACATGGAAGGCTTCATTTTGAGATGACATGTAATGAGTATGATGACATAATATGCCATATAGTATGCATATGAAATTTTTATATATATATATATAATTGTATTTAAGTCCTTTCCAAAATCCCAATATACCATCCAGTATTCTCAGTAGTGGATATTTTAGCTTGATAATTTTAGAATAAACTGTTACTTCAGTACTTCTTGAATTAATTTAAAAGTTTTCTGGATTTACACTTATGTTGGAGATACTTACTAGTTTCAAAGCATATGTGGGCCAGATCTGATGAATAAGTAAATATCCCACCCGAAGTCATCATGTGGAAGCAAATAAGGTTTACATTTCTCGTATAATCTATGGTAACTATTTTCCCCTCCAACAAGGCATGTGCTGAGACATCTGTGTTCCCTTTGTGCCCATGGTGCATATGCTAATATATTTAATTGTTTAGATTCAAAAAAATCCTCTGATCCTCCTTTCTTGTAGATATGCGTTCTCTCACCTACTCTTAGGCATCTTTTGGCCTTGCAGAAAACTTAGATCTCTGCCCTTCTTAAGCTTGGATTTCAGAGTACTCTGTGAGGTTCCTGCCAGTCAAACTCCAGATAGGACACAGAACACAAGTAGCACCTATTCGCAGATCCTCCAGGTTATCTGAGTGTTTCATCCCCTGTCCCCGTTGCTTATGCTAATCCTAATGATGGTGGATGAATGGGGCACAACACTCAAACCAGTACCTCACTCTACCACTCCCTCTCTAATGCTGTCTTCTACTTGAGTGGTAGTATGTACTTTGGGAAAGAGAACAACACTCAGAAATTTCTTTTCAATGTATGTATTGTTTATTATAAGACCCACACTAGAGTTTGACCTTGGTTGCACTGTGACAACTCCTCAAGTCAATGAACAACTCATATCTATCTGGCCAAATGGTAGTATTTGCAGTTGGCAGGGAAAGAAGCATGATGGCTATTATGTCACAATATTATCTCATTACATATGTAAGTTGACTCTTTTCTTCAGGTAAATAAGAGGAAGTTCAATTTCAGCAGAGGTGGCATTATACACAAAAATAGGAGATGCGAAAATACTTGGTACATTTAGATAATAGTCTGTACAAACACTTTGCCCTGGTTCACATTTTAATCATTTATAAAGTACTACCTGAAGGCATTTCTTCTCTTCAAAATATGACTGAAACTCATGTCATGCAGGAAGCCGGTTTCAACTGTTCTGTTAAGAGTCTATCAGTCACTCCCAACAATCTCACCTCTATCAGTGACAAATACAGCATTGTAAAGGAACTGCACTTACTTTCATTTTCTCCTGCCTCAGACATGCCTTACTTATAGCACAAGGGGAACAGAGCAAATCTTGACTGGCTCTTTCCCAAGTTTAAACATTAGGAAAACATTTTGTAAAATGTAAATGTGGTAAAATTGCACTGCCAGTCTTGGGTTATTTATACTATGTCTTTTTTTTTGTAGTAGTTGTTGATTTGTTCTGTTAGTTCACACAGGTAGGAAAAAAAGACAGGAATTATTTGTCATGGGCCATCTCTCGAAGAAATTGATTAGGCCTGTACACTGCTTTATATTTAGGTCAGGTTAGAATGTGGGGAAGTGATTTGTTATATATTTTTGTTGTTGTTGTTGTTGTTGTTGTTAAATTTTCATTAGAAACACTCAATGATTTACTTATTTTAATTCTGTTCAGTAAAATTCTCAATTTTCTTTAGGTTCATGTTACTTGGCAGTTCTTTATGGTAGAGCTCATATTCTTATGAAGTGTGATTGCCAGTTATCAAATGAGTGATGTGTTTCTGAAAATAATACCCTTTGGAAGTCAAATGGTTGCCAAATGAATTATTTTTTCATCAAAATAATATATCCTCCTCGTTTAAATATTGCAGTTGCTAACCATTAAATTACATGTTTAATTATTTCAATATTTGCAATGCTTGAAACCAATTGCTCTACAGAGGTCAAGGAAGCACCAAATAATTTCCTGTGAAAGAATCATAAGACAAAAGCAGCTGGCTCTACCATCTTCTTTTCCCATGATGCAATTTATTATTTATTTATAAATTAATTTTAACTTAAAATAGCTCCATAGGAAACAGTAATTTACTTTGACAAAGATACTAGAAACAGTCAAAAATAAAATAATATACTAAGTTATATGTATAAACCTATAGAGTGAATTTAAATAGTTAAATAGTACTTCTACTACTATCAGACTCACATTAGTAGAACATTTTGCTTTTCATTCTACTACATACATATCTATTTTAGTTATCAATGTCTCATTTTAGAAATATTAAGTATTAAAATGCAGTTTTTTACATGACATTTTTTTTTTTATGGAGTTCAATCCCTTTAGCAGCATTATCCTATAAAGTTTTCCCTGTGTATTTTTTTCAGGAAAAACAGTCAGTTTTAATTGCTCTGTATTATGAATAATCTAACTGACCATGTATTAATGTTACTGAAATTATTCTGTTAAAACTAATAATAACTTTCATATTACTATTGCTAATATAGTGATAATACATAATATTAATATTGTTAAAATATTTTAATATTAATGCCATGTTAATAGTAATAAAACAATTTAACAGAGAGATTATTTTTCATGGAATGATACTAAACTTTAGGTTAGAATGAGATGGCGTTGGCATTAAAATAATAAATTAAACAATACCTTTCAGTCTTAATGGTTTATATTTTATTTAAATGAAGATTAATAAACTTCACTGTGAGGAAAATGATTCAGTTTTATATTGCAAGGACTCAATATTGCAAGGATCATGATAGTATAGTCTTACGAGAATAGAATTTCATATACAACATTTATCAGAAAAGTAAAAATGAAGAACCGTATATGAACACGTGTTGAAAGAACAAGAGTTTAGAAACTGCTTCAAGCAGTCTTTGATAAAGATTGCTCCTGGATGAAACAACACCATTAACAATTAGTCATTTCAGTAAATGGCATATTCAATACTGTATTTTTTTGCTAGGCACCAACATTTTGCTACTTTTCTGAAAGAATTAAAAGAATACTTTGTCATTCACTGAAAATAATAATTTAAGAAATAATACAAAAAAAATTTTGTATTAAGTATATCGTTACTTTGGTGCACTCAATTGTAGTGTTCAAATAAATTCATAATTCTAGAGTCAAACTCTCTTCCAGAGAATGGAAGTATTATAAATCTACCATGTAAACTCACTGTACACTTTCAGTACACAGAATGTGTAGGAATTATTAAAAGCTGCATACAAAATACTACGCTGAATTGACTATATATTAATAGATCAGGTGGAGCTCAATAAAATCATAACAAACAAGTTATAGTTGAAGCTTTATTTAAAATGCATTTATTCTATCAGAAGACACTACATCTACAAATGTGTAAGAAGGGTTTCCTTTTGGCAACCAAATACACACACACACACACACATACACACACACACACGCACACACACACATGCATAGACAATGCATCTTTCTTCTACATTACCTTTAAATAAAATTTTGAATATTTATTGACTAATATACATCTTGTACTTGGAAATTACTAATTATAAGGGACACAATGAGTGCAATAAAGGCAAGATTAAAAGGGATATTTCAGTTGTTTTGACAGCAGTAAAGATTTTACCCTTTTAAAGAAATGAATATTTCAGTGTCAATCCACTGTCCATTTGCCCATATGGTTTTTAATTAGATTCCATCTCAAAGTATCACATGGTCATCTGGGAAATGCAAAATGAAATTAAGATGTACTTACTTGCATATGCAGTCTTACATATGCAATAAAAATGTAGGAGAGAAAATGTATTGATTAAATAATAATTTAATACTTAGTCTGGAACATTTGTCTGTTTGGACTGGGAACACAGAAGCAATTTAGAAGTAATGGCATCTTTTGTGCAGTTTCTATGTAACTAAGTTATATAGAACTTACTATCTTACTAAGATTTAAGATATGATGAACTTCATCAACTCTCTGGTTCTTATATAGCAAAATGGATTAGAAGCCGGATAAACTTCACTATATCTCATTTTCTATTTCAGATTTTCATTATCAGTAATCCACAACTAGGAATTACACTCACAATGTCATAGAGATCACTACCCTAAGTGTCATGCCAAGACCAATACTCATTAAATATAGTATTACAACTACTATTAAGACCAATCTGTGAAACATGTTATATTTGCTTATAATTCACTGAACCATACCCAACTAGCTAAAACCATCACTAATCAACATAATGCAATTCTTGCAGAGCTTCACCAAGGGAAAATGAATTAATAAATATTTGCCTGACAATGGTTCTTTCTATAGCATTTTTAATTTCATGTTACTCAATAACATACGTTTTATCACTTGAGTCCAAAATTTATTTCACATTTTACAGCTTCCTCAGTCTACTTTAAAGTATCTTCTATCTTAGCTTTTTGACTACATGTGTATATGTATATATAGATATAGAAATACTAGTAGAATCAGATTCTGTGTCCGATTAATATGTTTCCAAAGTAAATTTATTCTTATATTCTCAGCACTGAAACCCACTGCATAAAAATTGCCAAAGCTATGTCCCCATATATTGCATGACTGTGTATAAGTGGTTTCAGGTAGAGATAATAATATTAAGTTAAGGTCAGTATGAAAACCTGAAGGGATTAGGTTAGCAGGCAAAGTAATTTTATTTTTTGGCGATGGGAGGGTACTATATTAATGGAGGAAGCTAATGTTTAAAAAAATCAGATTGTTTGCAAGATACATACAGAAACAGATCAAAGCAGACAAGGCAAGAAAAAACACCTTGGAAACTTATAAAAATGATTTTTCAAATTTTAATATATATTTATGGGAAAATTTAGTTATTTGTGACTGTCATCAAATTGGCAAATTTATAAACATATTGCTCTGAGAGTGGTGTCATGTCTAAAGGGCATGTTAATTTATTTGTTTTAAATGAATGAAGTAATTGAATAAACAAATTTTGCAAATAGACATATTAGTGCAAACAAATGCAATATAAAGTGAAAGCAATTTGACATACTGTATCAAAAGCATAAACTGTTTTGACCCTTTAAACCAGCAGTAAATCTGTTAGAGATCAATTCTTAGTAATTAGAAATTTGATAATGTTTTTATAACTTTAGGAGAAAAGAAAACAGGACATAACATTTTATATACAGTAGCATATATAATTTTGTTATCTCACCTACATATATATGCATATGTTGTGTTACAAAATGTACTGGACTCAGAAAAAATAAATATGGCATTTCAGTTCTACAGGAGTTCCTTTGCAGAATTAATTTAACCTTCTGATACTCTTTGCCATCTTTGGTATGAGCTCTAATGTACTTTTAGTGTTACTATTTTATAGTTTTGTGACTCCAGTCACAGTTTGTGCCTTCCTTCCTTTACACAAATATTTATTATGTGTCTTTTATTTTTTGGGAGCATTTCTAGTCCTATCGTAGTGGTGAACAAGAAAGATAAAGAATGCATCATCATGGAACAAGAGCAGGGGTTGATAAGTATAATTTTCTGTAAGGGCCAGATAATAAATATGTCTGGTGCATAATATTCTTTGGTTTCTTTAAACTCTTTACAGAGTTAAAAAACATTCTTAGCTCATGGACTGTACAAAACAGGCTGTAGGTTAAATTTGGTGCAGCAGGACATCGTTTGCCAACCCCTGTTCCTGTTCAATAGTATACCAGTAATTGTTTGGATTGTCATTATAAAGATTGGGATATTATTGTCAAAGGGTCTAACATTTCAGAAATCCTACAGATAGCAGGAGAGCCTGAAAAAATGTTGGTTAGTCCTAAGTGTCCAATAAAACGTAAACATCCTGCTGTCAGTCATATAGGTAAAAGAATTGATCATAGTGACCTGGATCTAAAAATCTAACTTCGTCTTACAAATACAAATTACGAATTATTTTTGTAATATTTTAATGTTCACTTAAATTTCTAAGACTAAAACTAGTATATTGATAAAGGAGGGTAAGACTATTGGGAGTCATTACTAAAAGTTGTTCATCAGAAACACTGCACATAGAAATTGAATTATAAATAGAGTGCACTTGTATCAGTCTGAATTTATAACTATCACATTCACTGTCAAAGTTCTATTAGGAGTCAAAATCTAATTCTTTGTCTTAGAGTACAGTCAAGTAATCATATATTTGCACCCTCACTCATACACACACATGTAATTATATGTATTATATCATTTCTGAATATAATTTCACAATAGGCTTAATTATTTAATGTAAATCAGATCCTATTCTGGTTATACTTTATTCTAAAATAAATTGCGTTAGTGCAATTAAAAGAAACAAAATGGATGGATTACTACTTTTGATTATCCTACATGTGTTTGTATAAATTTAAGAGATTATTTTTTCAACAGTTAAAAGAACTGATTAGAATTTGAATTGTTTACCCAATAAATTTGCCCATCAGAATCAGAAACAAAAAGTGATCTTCTAATATTAATTTAGCTATGAAGCCTCACAAAATATTTTATTTATCCTTATTGTAAGGTAATTTTCCTGAACCTTTTCAGTACTAGGTCTCCTTTTTCATTTTACTTATTCAAAGTTTATTTAAAGTTTATTCACTTCAGCATTTGTGAAAAAAGCATACAACTGTAATGCTTTATACATTAGGGACACTATCACAAAGTTTGTTACTTTAAAATAATACATGGTTTACTAGGCACCATTCTTCAATTAAATCATTTCTAACGAACGACAGACAATTTGGGTTGAGAATAAAAGTCATCAGTTTTGATATATAAGTGGTAACTTTAACACTCCTTTTATCTTTAATTTAAAAACAAAACAAATAAACAAACAACCCAGTTGCTCCTCTGGGCCAGAATAAATAAATTCATCTATCAATAAATTTAAGCTTCTTTCTTTCTCCCTCAATATTTTATTACTCACTTGGATACTTCCACCTGAAATCGTGGGGTTTTGGTTAGGATTAGTTTAATATCCTAGTTTGAAGCCTTCCGGTGACCTCAAGAGATGAAATTACAAGAAAGTTCAGAGACAAAGAGCCATTAGTTGAAAAAGGATATCAGCTAACGAGTCTCAGGTGGTTAAAAAATACCTACTACAATGAAATTTATGAGGTCAGATTCTTTTTAGAATCCTTTCCATTTCAGTTCAGATTGAAAAGAAAATAGTACAGTTCAAGATACTCTTGAAACTATCCTTGTGACTCAACTTCTAAAAAAAAATCAATTTAATACCCATTCCAAAAATGAAAATTATGTTTCTTTCCAACAATTTTGGGTCAGACATTTTCCTAGGTCCCAGTGATACATAAGGGAACAAGAAAAAGAGGTTTTGATCTTTTAGGACTTATATTTGAGTGTACATGGTAGAAGAAGATAATGAAGAGACTTTAATAAATAAAAATATAACTAAAAATTAAATTTAATGTGACATGCTAAAGAAAAAATAATATGAGCATCTATAAGGCCTGATAATTGATCAGGAAAGATTTCTTTGATCAGTGATGATTGAACTTAGACCTGAAACTGCCAAGGCCCCAAGACCAAACTGATATTAGGTATAGCACCTTGGCATTTTTTCCCCCAAGATTTCATAGAAAACCATAGTTTGTAGACAAGCTAAGGATATGTGGTAGAATAAATGTAGAAACACATGCAAAGCAAACCAGATTTCTCACTAAAATTTAAAGACTAAGTTGGTTGGAAAGAAATAGTACAATTGGGGGAAAATAGTCTGAATTAAGAGAAAGGCCAGATAATATCGATGTTTTCTGAGTCCTTCCCCAGCATTAACTTCCACCAAAATACAATTGATTTTTCTTTCCAAAAGCCAATCCTTTTCCACTGTGTAGAGTTCAGAGTGTGTGTTCATGAGGGACTGAGGAATGGTGCTGAGGGCCCCCAGAACTCCATTGGTTAGTCCCAATTTGGTGAAGAAAATAAATTCCTCAACATTCTGGCCATAATAATCATTTCAATTAAGGGCAAGGGACCCAATTCTGGTCAATGAGAGTAAGGGAATCCCACTATTTGCACAGAAATACAAGAAATATTACCTCTTATCCTTTGGATATAAAAGAAATATATGCCTATTAGCTGAGGGAGCCTTAAGATAAAGTAAAAAATCATAGAAAGCAGTGCAGAGATGGAAAGAAATTCTTCCTCAATATCTTTCAGCAACTGTATCAAAACTTGTCAAGATCACCCTCTTGTATAATTTTCATATCGGTTAACATCTTTCTTTTAGTGTTTAAATGTATTTGATTAGGTTTCTGCTACTAAATGCATCCTAACTTATACTAAATTTCAGAGAAGAAATAGAGAGAGGCAAACAGAGAGAGAGAGATAATTTCTCTCTATGAGATTTTATATATATATATATATCATGAGAATAGTATGACAAAAATAATCCCTGGGTCACATGAGAGAAGAAGACAGACATAATAACAGTATATTACAAAAAACACAGATATAAGTGAGAAGTAGAAACATAGAATGAAATAGAGAGTTTAAAACCCATTATGAGAGACACAAGAAAGATAAGTATGGAATATAATAAAGGGAGTTAGGACATTTTACAAAGAAGACACAATATGACAATCCTTCAATATATGTACTTCTTGAAACAATTGAACTAGATCTTCCTCAGAGATGCCTTAGTTTGTAAAATGTATCTCATTTTATGGGAAAAAATCCATGGCTAATCATAATACCAGCTTTTTTCAAAGTTTGAACTAATTAGATATTTATTTTCTATCATCTTAAACAAAACAATGAATGAAACATACCTTCAAAGGCTAAAATTATTCAAACCATTTATTGACATTACTTTGATTCATTCTTACACATTCAATAAATATGACTTGTTGTTTAGCAAGGTAAGATGCCCAAAGAAACTGTTTTCTTTTTACAAAAAACAATAACCTCAAAGTAACAACAACAACAAATGTACCTCTTCTTGATTTGGTAAACTCCCTATTACAAGAAGTATTCAAATTGATGATAAGTAGAAATATAGAGTGTGTGTGTATATATATATTAGTTAGATTATATATTGTAGTAAAGTCTTGAACTATAGTAGCCTGCAAGACTTCATTCTTGATAAGGAAATGCTCAAATAGAAGTGACCTTAACTAACAAAATACCGTGCTGCTCTAGTTTAGGAATTAAGAGACACCATTTTCCATATCAAGAATAATATTAGGGCAAAGTGCCATATTTTCCAAGAATCACCAAAGATGATTAGGATGATTCCAGAGCACCAGTAGTTTCTTTGCTGTTAATAAAATCATCAGGAGTTTCATCCAAGAGCATTGAGGCTAGTTAAAGCATAAGTGTTTCTAGAAAATAACTTATTTTGATGTGGGATTATTTAGTTCAACATTCTGCAAAATTTATCTTCTAAATATGGACATAAGTAAGGCTTGGCTTTAGAGATTACTAAATAGAATATGACAGGGATTGGAGACCCTGTATATATAAGGAAGTTATTAATGACAAAAATTGAATTCATTCTATCAAGGGAGTCATATCTCAGGTGGAACAGCTATTACACTTCAAGGTACATTGCATCTTGCTCTAAACTAGAGTTAGCATTTTGAGTATAAACAAGTGTATTTTATCTGGGGAATCCTACTTTAAAATAAATATGTGCAAAAATATATTTATGTGTATATCAATATATGTATATGTGCATATACATACACATAAATATATGTTATACTTAATAAAATATTTCAGAGAATAACCTGCATTTTTTAAGTTTTTTTAATTTTTTTTTTTTAAATAAAGTCTATTGGGGTGATAATTGTTAGTCAAGTTACATAGATTTCAGGTGTACAATTCGGTATTACAGCATCTATAAATCCCATTGTGTGTTCACCACCCAGAGTCAGTTCTCCTTCCATCACCATATATTTGATCCCCTTTACCCTCATCTACCATCTCCCTCCCCCCTTATCCTCTAATAACCACTAAACTATTGTTAAAGTCTATAAGTTTTTGTTTGTCATTCGTTTGTCTTGTTCTTTTGTTGTTTTTGGTTCATATATCACATATCAGTGAAATCATGTGGTTCTCTGCTTTTTCTGTCTGACTTATTTCGCTTAGCATTATAATCTCATGATCCATCCATGTTGTCACAAATGGTCCTATTTCATCTTTTCTTACCACCGAATAGTATTCCATTGTGTATATATACCACAACTTCTTTATCCATTCATCTATTGAAGGACATTTTGGTTGTTTCCATGTCTTGGCCACCATAAATAAAGCTGCAATGAACATTGGAGCACACTTGTCTTTACGGATAAATGTTTTCAGATTTTTGGGGAAGATACCCAGGAGAGGGATTGCTGGGTCACATGGTAATTCTATTTGTAATTTTTTTAGGAACTTCCACACTGCCTTCCATAACAGCTGCACCAGTCTGCATTCCCACCAAAAGTGTATGAGGGTTCCTTTTTCTCCACAGCCTCTCCAACACTTGTTACTATTTGTCTTATTGATGATAGCTATTCTAACTGGGGTTAGGTGATATCTCATTGTGGTTTTTATTTGCGTTTCTCTGATGATTAGTGACGTTGAGCATTTTTTCATATGCCTATTTGCCATTTGTATGTGCTCTTTGGAGAAACATCTCTTCAGGACCTCTGCCCATTTTTCAATTGGATTGTTTGATTTTTTTGTTGTTGAGTTGCACGAGTCCCTTGTATATTTTGGATATTAACCCCTTATCGGAGGCACTGTTTTCAAAAATCTTCTCCCATTCAGTTGGTTGCCTCTTTATTTTGTTGATGGTTTCTTTTGCTGTGCAGAAGCTTTTAAGTTTGATATAGTCCCATTCATTTATTTTAGCTTTTACTTCCCTTGCCTTTGGAGTCAAATTCATAAAATGCTCTTTGAACCCAAGGTCCATAAGTTTAGTACCTATGTTTTCTTCTATGAAGTTTATTGTGTCAGGTCTGATGCTTAAGTCTTTGATCCATTTTGAATTAATTTTGGTGCATGGTGACAGACAGCAATCCAGTTTCATTCTTTTGCACGTGGCTTTCCAATTCTCCCAGCACCATTTGTTGAAGAGGCTGTCTTGTCTCCATTGTATGTTTTTGGCTTCTTTGTCAAAAATTATCTGTCCATATTTATGTGGTTTTATTTCTGTGTTCTTAATTCTATTCCATTGTTCTATGTGTCTGTTTTTCTGCCAATACCATGCTGTTTTGATTATTGTAGCCCTGTAGTGCTAGCTAAAGTCAGGGAGTGTGATACCTCCAGCATTGTTCCTATTTCTTAAGATTGCTTTGGCTATTCGGGGTCTTCTGTGGTTCCAAACAAATCTGATGATTTTTTGTTCTATTTCTTTAAAAAATGCCATTGGGATTTTGATGGGGATTGCATTAAATTTGTATATTGCCCTGGGTAATATGGCCTTTTTAATTATGTTGATTATTCCAATCCAAGAGCATGGAATGTCTTTCCATTTCTTTGTGTCTTTTGCAGTTTCTTTTAAAAATTTCTTATCGTTTTCAGCATATTGGTCTTTCACATCCTTGGTTAAGTTGATTCCGAGGTATTTTATTCTTTTTGCTGCAATTGCAATAGGAATTTTTTTTCTTTTTTTTCTGAGGTTTCATTGTTAGTATATAGGAATGCAATGGACTTTTGTACATTGATTTTGTAGCCGGCAACTTTGCTATATTTGTTGATTGTTTCTAATAGCTTTTTGGTGGAGTCTTTAGGGTTTGCTATATATAGCAGCATGTCATCTGCAAAGCATGACAATTTACCTTCTTTATTCCCAATTTAGGTGCCTTTTGTTTCTTTCTCTTGCCAGATTACTCTGGAAAGGACTTCTAACACTATGTTGAAAAGCAGAGGTGATAAGGGACAGCCCTGTCGTGTTCCTGAATATAGAGCAAAGTGCTTCAGTTTTTCACCTTTAATGATGAGATTAGTTGAGAGTTTGTCATATATGGCCTTTATTTTGTTAAGGTATTTTCCTTCTATACCTATTTTATTAAGTGTCTTAATCATAAATGGATGTTGTATCTTGTCAAATGCTTTTTCTGCATCAATTGATGTAGTCATATGATTTTTGTCCTTTATTTTGTTTATGTGATATATCACATTGATGGATTTGTGTATGTTGAACCATCCTTGTAACCCGGGGATGAACCCCACATGGTTGTGGTGAATAATCGTTTTAATGCATTGTTGTATTCGATTTGCTAGAATTTTGTTTAGGATTTTTGCATCTGTATTCATCATAGATATTGGTCTGTAGTTTTCTTTTTTGTGTTATCCTTACCAGGTTTTGGTATCAGGGTAATGTTGGCCTCATAAAATGAGTTAGTATCAGGGTAATGTTGGCCTCATAAAATGAGTTAGGGAGTACTGTCCCTTCTTCAATTTTTTGGAAGAGTTTGAGCAAGACTGGTATTAGATCCTCTTTGAAGGTTTGGTAGAATTCTCTAGTGGAGCCATCTGGTCCCAGACTTTGGTTTTGGGAAGGTTTGGGATGACTGATTCAATTTCCTTACTGGTGATCCGTCTATTTAGATTTTCCAGTTCCTCATGATACAGCCTAGGAAGGCTATATGTTTCTAAGAACTTGTCCATTTCTTCTAGCTATTGAATTTAGTGGCATATAGTCCTTCATAGTATTCTTAGATGATCATTTGTATTTCTGTGGTATCTGTTATAACTTCCCCTTTTTCATTTCTGATTTTGTATATTAGTATCTTCTCTCTTTTTATCTGAGTGAGTCTAGCCAAGGATTTGTCAATTTTGTTAATCTTTTCAAAGAACCAGCTCTTTGTCACATTAATTTTTTCTATTGTCTTTTGTTCTCTATTTCATTTAGTTCTGCTCTGATTTTTATTATTTCCTTTCTTCTGCTGACCGTGGGTTTTATTTGTTCTTCTTTTTCTAGTTCTTTAAGGTGTAATGTGAGGTTATTTATTTGGGATTTTTCCTGTTTCTTGAGATAAGCCTATAATGATATAAATTTCCCTCTGAAACTGCTTTCACTGCATCCCCAAAATTTTGGTAGGATGTATTTTCATTCCCATTTGTTTCTATGTATCTTCTGATCTCTCCTCTAATTTCTTCTTTGACCTGGTCATTCTTTAAAAGTATGTTGTTTACTCTCCATGTATTTGTGGTTTCTCCTGCTTTCTTTTTGCAGTTGATATCCAATTTCAGAGCCTTGTGATCAGAGAATATGCGTGGTATGATTTCAATCTTCTTAAATTTGCTGAGGATAGTTTTATGTTCCAATATATGGTCTATCCTTGAGAAGGTTCCATGTACACTAGAAAAAAATGTATAGTCTGATGTTTTAGGATGAAGTGCTCTATATGTATAGTCTGATGTTTTAGGATGAAGTGAAATGTCAGTTATGTCCATTTCATCTAATGTGTCATTTAGGGCTGCTGTTTCATTATTTACTTACTGTTTGGATGATCTATCTATAGCTGTCAATGATGTATTTAGTTCCTCTACTATAATGGTGTTTTGCTCAATTTGTCCCTTTAGTTCTGTTAGTAGTTGTTTGGTATATTTCAGTGCTCTCTGATGGAGGCATAAATACTGATAACGGTTATGTCTTCTTGTTGTAGAGTCCTCTTTACCATTATGAAATGTCCATCTTTGTCTTTTGTTACCTTTTTCACCCTGAAGTCTGTTTCATCTGATATCAGTATAGCTAGACCTGAATTTCTCTGGATACCATTTGCTTGGAGTGTCAATTTCCACCCTTTGACTTCGAGTCTATGCTTGTCCTTGTACCTAAGATGGGTCTCTAGGAGACAACATATGGTTGGGTTTAGTTTTTTGATCCAGTCTGCTACTCTGTGCCTTTTTATTGGTGAGTTCAGTGCTTTTACATTTAGGATGATTATTGATATGTAAGGATTTTCTATCATTCTATCTTTAGTTTTCTGGTAAGACTGTGTCTCCATTGTTTCTTTGCCGTTTTGTTGTTGTCTATTATTTCTGTGTGGTGGTATTCTATGCTTTTTCCCTCTGTTTCTTCTTTTATTACATTATATATTTCAGTTTCGGAGTGCTTTTTGTTGTTGTTGTTGTTGTTTTTTTGTGGTTTTTTTTTTTGGAGAGGTTACCATTAAGTTTATGTAAAAGAAAGTTTGATATTTAGAGTATTACATTTTCTTCAGCATGCTTACTTTCTCCATTACCATATTCCAGTTCAGGCGTCTATGGTTCCCCCTTTTGTGTTTTGGTTGCTACAAATTGTCCCTGTTGATGGTGGTTGAATAGCCTCCTTTAGTATTTCTTGTTCGCCGGTCATGTATTAGAAAATTCCCTCAGCTTCTGTATGTCTGGAAAGGTCTTTATTCATCCTTCATATCTAAAGGATATCTTTGCTGGTTATATAATTCTTGGTTCATAATTTCTCTCTTTCAATACTTTGAATATTTGATTCCACCCTCTCCTTGCTTGTAGAGTTTCTGCTGAAAAATCTGATGATAACCTAATGGACTTTCCTTTGTAGGTTACTGTCTTTTTTTCCCTGGCTACCTTGAGGATTCGTTCTTTGTCATTAATTTTTGATAGCTTCAATACAATGAGCCTTGGAGAAGGCCTGTTGTGGTTGAGGTAATTAGGGGTTCTATTTGCTTCTTGGATTCGAGGATCCAGTTCTGTCCACAAGTTTGGGAAGTTCTCATTGACAACTTGTTTGAATATATTCTCTGTTCCCTTCTCTCTTTCTTCTCCTTCTGGTGTGCCCATTATTCTTATATTGCTCTTTCTGATAGAGTCAGAAAGTTCTTGTAGAGTTCTTTCATTTCTTTTAAGTCTCAAGTCTCTTTCTTCTTCCATCTGTGTAATTTCCAGGTTTCTATCTTCGATGTCACTGATTCTTTCCTCCATCTGGTCAACACTACTACCTAAGCTGGGTATTTCATTCTTCATTTTTTCTATTGAGTTCTTAATCTCCAGAAATTCTGTTTGGTTCTTTTTTAAAATTTCAGTCTCTTTGGTAAAATGTTCATGTTCTTTGATTAGTTTCTCAGTTCATTAAACTGGCTTTCTGTGTTTTCTTGCATCTCGTTGAGTCTTTTCAGAACTGTAATCTTGAATTCTTCGTCATTTAAGTCACATATTTCCATATTTAAGTTCATTTTCTGGAGACTTTTCACTTTCTTCCTGAGCTGTCTTGTTGCCTTGGTTATTCATAGCAATTAATGATTTTTTATTTATCTTCTTAGGCATCTACAGGAGTGGGTTCTGCAACAGGTTGATAGGAAGAGGTCTTTCTTTTGTTTTCCAGTAGGTGTTGGTAGAATGTTTTATTTTCTCTCCGACTGCAGCCTTTTTTTCTCTCACACTGTAGTGTTATGTTTTCTCTGCACTATTCCAGCTTCTCACACAATGGGGAGATTCACTGGAAGGCGGGTTCTCCTCTGTTAACAGTTCACCTGGGTCATAGGTGCCGCTTCCCTGTAGGGATCCGGAGAGCATTTGAAGTTCCGAAGCTCTTCCTGCATCAGATTCAGAATCCGTGTGTTTCAGCAGCTCTGTTTACTCCTGCAGGGATCCACCCTGATAGGTGGAGACAGTGGGATGCGTTGTGAGAGGTGGCCTAGAGCAATGGCAGCAACCACCACCACAGCTGGTCCTGTTTTCATGACTCCCTCCCCTTTGCTGGAACTAGTTGGGCTGCAAATCTGTGTGTGAGGACCACAGTTCTCAGAACTGCAAATATTCTGTTCTTTTGATCTGACACTGCTACTGTTGCGCTTCTAGCACTGAGCAGGTGGGAGCGGGGTGAGCTCTGGGAGGGTAGGGAGGGGGTGGCTAGTCTCTCAGAACCTAAGGTTTCCATTGTCTGTGGCAGTGAGGACTTAAACCACCATTTTCAACCTTCTTCCTCAGTCTTTGCCCGGAGGTCTCTGCCGTGAGTGTTGGGTTCAGCTATGTTATATGCTGTCCCCTCAGCCCTGTGGGCCAAAGAGGGAGCCCTAACAGTCCAAGTTCTTCCCTTTTACACAGCTCTGGTAGTTCTGGGATGCAGTGAGCTCAGAGCACTGAGCTAGGTCTGGGTCTCCCTCCTGCACAGCCCCTGTCTCTGCACTTCTCCCTTCCCTCCTCCCCTGTTCGTGCAATTTGCCCACCTTTAGGTGAATTCAGTAGTGAGCCTCTTTGTCTTTACAGTCTGCTGTTCAAGGAGTCCTTTGTGGAGTTATAGTCGTTCTATTTGTTGTAAATTCCAGGGGAGATTTCCAGAGACTGACCTCACACTGCCATTTTGATGATGTCACAAATAACCTGCACTTTAATAATTATCTGAACTTAGTTTTTAATTTATAGACCATCAATAAATTTAGCAAAAGACAGTAGGACATGAAAATAATTACCTTATATAGTTACTTTTAATATCATGATTATTATAAAGGAAAATATTGTAGACAAAAGGAGAAAATAGCTTTTCAAAAAGACCTGATATTAAGGAGATCCAAAAGTGTACATATTTACTATTTATTTAAAATCTGTGCTATTTAGGGCAACTTAAATATTAGTAAAATATTATCATGGTCATAAGTAATAATATGTAAGCATCTACAAAAGTTAGCTTAGGGGCAACAAAGTTAAGGGAGTGGGAATTTTTGAAGAGTCCAAAATAATTTGGGAAATTAAATGTAAATTTGTACACCCAGTAAAAGAATTACTTGGAAAAAAAAAAATCTGGATGTCTGCTTCATACAACAAATATCTCAGATTCCAGAAACCAATATTTAAAGATTTCTGTGTTTATATCCTCACTTGCTTTGTGACAGTTTGTCGGAACCTGCATGGTTTAGAACCTCTCTTGGTTCTATATACTTATCGGTAATTTTATCTTAAATTCTAATTATTTTGGTATAATTAATAGCAGTCATTTGCTGTTCATTTTCTTATAAGGACAGTGGTGTCCAGTATTTAGTCCCAATAAATATTTCTCATTACTATTACCATCAATACTATAAAATAGGCATTTATAACATGCAGTAGAAAGTGAGGGCAAGGAACACATGAATCTGCAGATTGGGGAGGAGTGTAATAAGTATAAAAATTATATATATATATATATATATATATATATATATATATATATATATATATAATGTTTAGGTATGTATGTGTAGACATTGGTCAAGCATATATTAGTAGAGGGGAAAATTACACTTAGATGTGAAGTTGTAAAAGAATTTCAGGGAGGAATTACAAGCATGAGAAATAATGCATAAAATCATAAAGGGATAAAAATGTGCTAAGACATTGTAGATTTAAAAAACCCTCCAACCTTCTCCCTGCCCTCCTTGAAACACTCACCAATTATAAAATTTCAAGTTAATTATGGCAAGGATACCGAATGCACTGACTATCTAGGTTTCTCTGCAGAACAGAGACTGATGCAGCATATATTTGTGAGACTATGTCCGGACCCATTTTCCATTAAGTTACTATACCATAGATAACATTTTCCTACTGGAGTTGAAAAGGAAGCTCATTTCTTGTTTTGATTTGCCCTTTTAAACTTCGAGTAATATATATATCACTGGAATACTTTACAAAGTTCCTCCTTGGATTTCCTCTACCATCATGGTGGTTTCTGCTGGTTTATCAAATCAACATCTTCACAATTGTGTATAAGAGCAAAAGACTCTTATACACAATCATCTCCCATTCTATTCTTATTAATTATATATACCATTTGTTGAGAGTACTTCCTTAATTGATTCTAATTTCATCTTTATTCTAATTCTCTTACTTTGCTCTTCTATTGTACTTTTTATTTTTGTAATAGATAATAATTAAGAACTCTCTCCACAGACTATTTAATAATGCCAGACTTATGGTTGTAAAAAAACATATTACCCTGTTTTCCTGAAAATAAGACCTAGTCAGACAATCAGCTCTAATGCGTCTTTTGGAGCAAAAATTAACATAAGACCCGATATATATTTATTATATTATATTATATTATATTATATTATATTATATTATATACCCAGTCTTATAGAAAATAAGACCAATTCTTATATTGATTTTTGCTCCAAAAGACACATTAGAGCTGATTGTCCAGTTGGTCTTATTTTCAGGGAAACACGGTATATTGAATTTATTTCTCTAGCCTTTGGTTTCTTATTAATATCTTAATTACATGGTTGCATATTCTAAATTTGTTTGTTAAAAATTTAATCCTACAAGAGTTAATCCTACAAGAGTTTTGATGGTCATATATGTCCTTAACAATATATTTTGTTCCTTAATACTAGATTTACTTCTCAAATCAGATTTAAGAGTAATTCTATACTCAATCTACTGGCATATATCCCTATATTCCATCAAAATTTTCTGGTTTTAGCTCTTATATTGCTTTCAATTTTACCAGTTTTTCTGTAGTAATGACTATTTTATTATTTATTCTTTTGCAAAGTGTTTTTATTAATAACAAAGTCCAAAATGTATTATGGGTGAAATGCAATAAAATTTCTTTCCTAAATAAACGGTCAAAATAGTTGTTCTGGATTAGCATACATTTTTGTCTCCAAGCTCTCATTTGAGTTTCCAAGCTCCTTACATTTTTCCTCTCTACCATTTACAACTCACTCATGGAAATGGAAAAAGCATGAAGAGTAATTCATGGAATATTTTTAGTGGAAATAACCAGAAACAGTAAATGACACTTCAGCTCCATATAAAAACTGATAACTAAATAGACGTCTCTGGGCTTGGAAACCATAACTTCTTACCCATAGATTTGAAACATTAAAGAAATATAAAATATTAAACCAGAGTTGATATAATAAACTAGCTGCACTCTGTGTAGGTAGCAGATATTCATGGTCAGAAGTAAGGCTTATATGGGGTACAGAGAATTACAAATGTTTATTTTTAGACAGTAAACCTCACCAAATTTGATGATGCCAGGGGCATAGATGAGGTTCTCCAACTCATTAAAAAGTCTAATTCCTTTTTTTTTTTTTTTTACTTTTTACTATTGTTGATATAGCCTGAGATTTAATTTTAATTCAAAATAGTTGGCCTGAGAAGGCAGAGAAAATAAATGAGGCTCATTACTAGAAATTAAACAAAACTACCTACATTCACTGCCTCTTTTATCTCTTCTCCATGCCCTTAACAACTTCTGAGAAAAGTAATTCTTAACTATTGTAAGGGCATAATTTTAGATTCAGAACCCAAAAGACCAGGTGGAAGCACAAACAAAATGATTTAAAAATTAAGAGTGAGTGATAAGGAGAGAAAAATTGAGAGAGAAATCTTGACTCAAAAATAAGCAAACCAAATGTACCAGATGCAGGAACATATCTAATAATAAAATACTGAGCCAATAAAATCAATGATTATAACAGGAACCGATCTTATAGGAAATGCACTTTACATAACATCTGAAAATATTATATTATTTTTATTTTTATGATGTAATTGAGAGATAACATTGTATAAGTTTAAGTATACCCTACATTTATTTAATACACTTGTATATTGCAAAGTGATTACTACTGCAGTGGTAGTTAACACCTCCATCAACACATATAAATACAATTTCTCTTTTGTTGCTACTCTCTTAGCGACTTTCAAATATGTAATACAGTAGCATTATGAATAAATCATAATACTGTACATTAGATCCCCAAACTTATTCATCTTATAACTGAAAGTTTGTACCCTCTGACCAACATCTACTCATTCACCTAACCCCAGCCCATGGTAACCACCCTTCTGTGCTTTGTGTCTATGAGTTTGGCTTTCTTGGTTTCCACACATAAGTGATATCATACAATACTTGTCTGTCTATGAAATACTTGTTTCACTTAGCGTAATGCCCTTAAGTTTCATCTGTGTTGTCGCAAATGGCACGTTTTCCTTCTTTCCCATGGCTGAATAATATTCCATTGTATATACATCCCACATCTTCTTTAGCCATTCATCCCTTGTTACACATTTAGGTTGTTTCTATATCTTGGCTATTGTGAATAATGCTTCAATGAACATGGGAGTGCAGATACATCTTTGAGATCTTGATTTCATTTCCTTTGGATATATACTCAGAATTGAGTTTGCTGGATCAAAAGATTTTGCAACTAACATGTTAAAAATCTTTGAAAAGTTAAATGAAACCAAGTATAAGACTCAGAAAAAAATGATCCCTGAAATTAAACATGCAACATATGGGACACAATATAACGTGGAAAAAACTACGATTGAAGTATTTACCTATAAGTTATTGCAGTTAAGAGGTACAAAAATAAATAAATAAATACATACATACATACATACATACATACATACATAAATAAATGAGCAGATAATAGATATGGATGAAAATTTTTGAGACTCCAATATTTCTTGTTTTCATTCTTTTGCAATAACAATGCTGATGTTAATATTCTTATGCATATCTTGCTGTTTACCTGTGTACGAATCTCTCAAGGATTTATATTTAGGAATGAAATCCGTGTGTTGTAATATATGCATTTTTTTTTCAAATTTTATGTTTCTGGTTTGCCATTTAATATGTACACACCAAATTTACATCCGCATAAACAGTAAGGTGTTTTTTTTTACATTTTAACGATAATTAATATGAGGGGTTTTGTTCCTACCTTTAGCAATTTGGTGGGTTTAAAGTGGAATTTCATGGCTTTATTTGTTTATTTATTTATTTTACAGAGTCCATTTGTGGACCATTAGTGAGAATATATTTTGAAGCCAAAAGTATGATTATTGCAATTCTATGTGCTTAAAGTCCAAAATATCAATGAATGAGGTACATTTTCAACACAAGGATCCAGGGAAAATATTCAGATAAATCTGAATATATTGAAGAAAATAAATAAAGATAAATAATTATACTAATTGACAAGAAACAAAGACACAAAACCAAGACCTTATTCATTGAAAAGACTAATAAAACTAGCAAACACTGGAGATGCTGATAATTTAAAAAGAAGAGGAAAAAGTGAAATAATATTATAAACAAAATACTGAAAAAAAGTAGAAATTTAAAAAGTTCTTTGTGAACATTTTGAGCTAATTTGTGCAAATAATAATTTGCAGTAAATTGATGATAAAAGTCTAGGCCCAATCTAAGTTTTACCAAACTTTCACAGAACAGATAATCACTCTATTTAAAACAGTTTCAGAAAATAGAAAAATAAATAAATGAAAATACCATTATGTTCAAAGCTATTATAAACTTGATTATAACATTTTCTTCACAAGGAAATCACAAAGGGAGAAAATTCTAGACAAATTTCCTTGTGGATATCATTAGATTTTTAAAACTAGCCAGTTGAACTCAGCAGTATTTAAAAATAAAATATGTTCATGAAAGGAAGAAGTAAAACTGTTACTGTTTGCAGATAACATGATGTTATATATAGAAAACCCAAACTAGTACCAAATTACTTGAACAAATCAAAGGGGTAAATACATGCAAATCCATAAAAGCCTGTGAAAATATGGGGCTCAAGAGAATTCAACAGGCCAAACTTTGATCAACCATTCAAAAATCAATAGAAACCTCAATTTCTCTGGTTAGCCATCATGTCTTCCTTCTAAGTGTTTTCGTAGCAAATAAAAGAGACAATTATAAGTGTCGGTATGTCTGCCACATTTACTGAAATACCAAAGAAGATACCTATTTTTCAATCACCTTTATTGTTTGAAATGTTTGTTTGGCACAGAGTAGGAATTCCAAAAATTACATGTAGCATGAATTAATTCATGCTATCAGACAAAATCAATATAAAAATATGAATTACAAGTTATATTTTTATAAGCATTTTCAGAAATTTTGCTCAGTTAGGCATTTTTCTATAGGACCACACCGACAATACTATTGAGGATTTTATGCAAATGCAAGGGTGGTAGGTACACATGTGTATAATCAATTGTCAGACTTCGTTGTAAAGAACCCTGTTGCACTTTATGTTAACTATACCTTAATATAACAATAATTAAGATAGATTTCCATGTCTAAGCCAGGTTTGTGTACCTTAAGATATAGCATGTAACATGTCAGATGGAAGGAAGCATGGATTGCATGACGAAAGCTGTGCCAATGAATAGAAAGGTAACTTTACATAGGCCTGTCAACGTTTTTTGTTCCATCATGCAAAAAAGCCAATTTGGAATCAGGTCACCTGTACTTTGGGAATTGTAATTTTGCCTGTGCTTTATTAAATATAGCAAATTCTGATTCTGACCAATTTGTTGCTGGTTCAACAAAGGTGCTTTAATACAGAGCACTTCAGGAGCATAGAGGAAGAGAGGGCCTGAGTCTGCTCTTGTATAGGTTTGTGGGCTACCTGAACTTAGAGATGCAGCTCTGAAAGGGCTTGCTCTCTTGATTTTGAACAGAAGTGCATAAAGCTAGAAAGGAAAATATGCTATGACTTATTTCTCTTTGTAAATCTACAAAAATGCTTAATAAAAGTGTAGTTGACATTTTAATTTTCTTTTAACTTTCGACATTTACTGAAAGCCTTTAATGACTTGAAAAGCAGTGACTATTTTCTTAGCTGTGTGTGAGAACTGATTGATTTTCCACAAACTGTTTTTCTATGGTGAAATCAACATTAATTTTCTCTTCATAGACTATTTACCTGTCACAGAGAACAAACATTCCATCAAATGATTGCATCACTTTTCATTCTATTCTTAGTAGAAATAATATATTGTTGAGTGATAAGGTGGGAAAATAGTACTAAAACAACTATCTTCAACTAAGAGGCATTGATTCAATATATAATTCCATTGCCAGCTTGATCTTCAATTACAATTTCATTCAAACAAGTATTTTAAGTTCTTTATCCCATATTACATCTCTGGAATGAGTTAAAGGACAGTGAATATATTAGAGAAGAGTAATCATCAGTTGAAATCATTTTCATAGCTAAAAACACAGTGACTGACACTTAGGAAGCACTACAGATTTTGTAATGTTGTATCACAAAAAATATGCATGCATATAGGAATTTATGCATATATGACTATGACAATTAAGTTGGCGAACTTGTTGCAATGATTTTGCTAACCTCTTTTGTCATCAGGGCGTTTATTCATTATGAATTTGTACCAACTGGACAAAAAGTTAACCAAGTTTATTATTTGTAAGTGCTGAAAAGCCTGCGTGAAAAAGTTAGACGACCTGAACTTTTCGCCAACAATTCATGACTCTTGCATCACGACAATGCACCATCTCACATGGCACTGTCTGTGAAGGAGTTTTTAAGCAGTAAACAAATAACTGTATTGGAACACCTGCCCTCCTCACCTGATCTGGCCCCCAATGACTTTTTTCTTTACCCAAAGGTAAAGGAAATATTGAAAGGATGACATTTTGTTGACATTCAGCACATCAGTGGTAATACGACAAGAGCTCTGATGGCCATTCCAGAAAGAGTTCCAAAATTACTTTGAAGAGTGGACTAGGCGCTGGCATCAGTGCATAGTTTCCCAACGGGAGTACTTAGAAGGCGACTGTAGTGATATTGAGCAATGAGGGATGTAGCACTTTTTCTAGGATTAGTTTGCAAACCTAATTGTCAGACCTCACATAAATACATATGTATATAGGGATACATATGTAAATACGTACATGGATATAGTCCAGCTCTATAGTCCATTTTTGTGTATGTATATGCCCACACACAAATAATATATATATGTGTGTGTGTGTATATATATATGTATATATATGTATATATGTATATATATATATATACATATATACATATATACACACATATACACACATATACCATATATGTGTGTATGTAAATATATAGTGCATACTAATATGCATATATGTATATGCTATACGGATGCTATTATACACAAAAAAATTATATGTACAGACATAGCTAGATCTATTTTCTGATCAACTGAAAATTGCTATTGATGGTCTTTTAAATATTAACAGTGTTATTGTTATTAAGAATGATTTTAAGCATTGTAAATTCATAACTAATATTCTCTCTAAACATTGATGTATACATTTCTTGTGAGGTATATATTATTCATATTATTTGGAATGTGTGTGACAATTACATATTTACTTAGTTCTCTAAAACATTATATTTCCTTATTTTCTTAAGTAACAAAGTTGAATTTACTCACAGATTTAATAGATATGCTGGTCTTCATTTTAATGCAGAGCTACTCATGACTAGCTGCTCCAGAAATAGCAACAGAGTAAAAATATGTAATGTTGCAAGAGTTAGTGGTTAGAAAAATTACATTTTGGAATGGAAATTTGATTTTAAAGTAAATGCTAAAATCCTTGCTATGACAGATGGACTCAGCAGCTTCAGAGTGGGCCCCTGCTGTCCCTGTCACACTCTTGGCTGCCTTGTACAGTTTCTAGCCCTTAAAGCAATAATGGGTCCTGTGGAGGCAGAGGGATAATGCACACCTCAAATAGTTATAAATGATATGAGCCCAACTAATTAAAATATACTCTCAGATTAAGCACTAGCAATTTACATGAAAGTTATGCCAGTTGTTTAAAAACATCGGAAAATTTGGATAGGCTACAGTAGAATGTCCCATGAAAAACAATTTTTTTTCGATAGCTTTTATACACATATTACATCTTTAAGTAATATGTGTAAGATATTTAAGATTTCCTCTCTCTAGCTTTCTATTTGTATTAGTAGTGCTTCCTTTCTTGATAAATACTAGTTCTTGTAAACAGTGGAATATGTGGGTTGCTGTTGCAGTACCAAATGAAGCAATAGCTTAGAGTTAACAGTTTGGAAATAAGAATGATTATATCTGTATATTTTTAGGGAAAAAGAGGATTAGAATATAGAAAATATTGAGACTTGTTTTGTGTTTTAGAATAATTTAAACCTCATTTCATATTTTCAATCATATTTACCATCTATAATACAAACTTACTACCTGACATATTTACGGTACCTGAAATTATATCTACTCAGTGTCAAAACAATTTGCTGATCAATAGAAAAGGATAAAACAAAATAAAACAAAATAGAATTCCTGGCATCTTTCTAGACAAAATAAGTGGTGCTTAGATAGAATTTATCACTTTACAAAATAGCTGTCTATCGTTATGTAGACCTACCTATGATGTGAAGACAAGATTTAGAAAAAATTCAGCCCCTCTCTGATAAATATTTAATAGTAGTTTGATCTTTCTTCACGTTTACTATTTTAATCAATGATGGTGTAATATGGTCAGAGCAGTTGGCACACCTAAAATGTGGCACAAAAATGGTGGACACACAGACTGAGTATGTATTAGTCGCAACTTAGATACAGTGGTCTAAGCATTGATACTCTGTGCCCAGGTTCCCACAGAGAAGTGTGCTGGGGGCATGCAGTGAGAGGACATGTGTTCTAGTAGCAGATTCTGAGCTCTCTTCCTCTCCCTCCTTTAGGGCATTCATACATTCATATAAGGCATTCATGAGAACAATATTACCACTTGGTTACCAGGCAATATGCATTTAGATGCCAACTCTTTATGGTAATTGTCCAAAAAACATCAGGTACCCAGAACCTTGATGTATATGAAAAGCTGAGTTTAAATGAAATTCATTAACAAGGAGAAGACAGAAGCCTCTTATACCAGTTGGTGTATTGTTCAGGCAACCCAGGAGCTTCCTGGGTCAATTTCACACTATACTTATACCAATGAAGTGAGAAATCAACTTAAAGAGTTTAAGCAGTGGCATCTTTACCACTCATGGTTCTGATTGAAGAAAACATTCCCTTGAACCACCTCCAACATTATCCACTTTATGGTTCTTTATATTTATAATTATATTACTACAAAAATTAAAATATGAGAGCTTACATGCTATTTTAAGTTAACTCATTTATGTATTAAGCTGACGCTTGTTTTCTTTTATGCATGTGTATCAGTATTATTATCTCTGTAATGGCAATACTCTCATTACTAAATGTTAATTGAATTATTTTATTTATTAATTATTAATGAAACAATTACCATTTAATTGTTTTACCATTTCAAAAATTTTTAAAAGGAGAACTATTAAACATTGAAAAAATCTTGGAACCCTGAATAAATAAAGGGATATATATTTCTTACCAGGTAATGCTACTTACATAAAAAAGGAAAGATGAAATATGTTATTTATGTGATTTCACTATTCCTTTATCTGATTATTAAGAAAATAATTAAAAATTATATAAAAGTGAAGAGAACAGAATAGAGTGAGATTTGCCATCTTTAGTGATTACAACAAAATAAACATTTAATTAAATTTATTAATATGTAAAATAAGTATTTTTATATTTAAAACTTAAAAGTTTGTTTATATTTTCAAGAAAAAAACACAAAAACACACAAGTGTTTTAAAGGCATTATTGTCTCATTCTCTGCTCCATGCATTACTGGTAGAGATAATTTGGGGTTCTGTGACCTGAAAGTATACTTGTTACCTCTTCTTTATGCAGAATTAACCAAGAGTTTTTAAAAATAAATTTATGTGGATGTGCATTGTTGGTTATAAGAGTGGCCACATACCTTGACAATCTTTTTCAAAGTAATTGATTGATTGATTGAAAATAAATTGAATATAAAGGGAACAACTCTTTCCAAAGTACCAAAGACAGGACACAATTTTAAGGAATTATATGTCCAAAATCTACAAGAAGGCAGGAATAAGAAGAAACTAACTAGATATAAACTGAACAATATAAATTTATTTTGCCCTAAACATATTTGTTTACTGTCTTGCACTTGATCTTTGGTTTCATGGACTCTTGTAAAGCAGAAAGAATAAAACTGCAAGCAAGCCTAAGGCCAGCTTTAGAAAGTAATATAGAAGCCCACGATTTATAAAACTGAGAACACAATGAATAGCATTCTCAGCAAAAAGTTAAAACATAAAAAGGCCTTTTTCACCCATGAGAAGACAATGAAAGTTACCTTTATCACTGAGTAGAAGAAGGGGGATATTTACTCATTCCTGAGAATTTTTAATCAGAAACCAGCCTAAATAAAGAATTGCAGTCTAAATTCAAATCCTCCACATGACCTCCCTCCCATTAAAAACCCAAAGCTATAAATTTTGTTTAAAATTGACAGGTAATAACATGAAAGAAATTATTGTCCATTTAATAAGAATTAAGAGAATATAAGGAATTAACCAGGAGTCCTGAAAAAAAAAAGAAAAATGACACAGATATGTAACTAATCTATGTAAATATAATGTCTGTGTATAACATGATATATATATATATATATATATATATATATATATATATATATAACATATACATAATAATTAAATAACCTATCCAATATAGGAAAACATAACAATAGATATTAAAATTTGTGGATTTAATAACACACTCAATTGAGAATTGGAGAACTGAGAGCAGAAATTAAGACAAACAAATGAAGAAACAAAAACTCGACAGACAATTTTTTAGTGATTATCGGAGAGTAAGGGGGGAGGTGGGCTCTAGAAGAGGGTAAACGGAGTCAAGTACATGGTGGTGGAAAGAGAACTGACTCTGGGTGAAGACACAACGTGAGATATAGATAATGTATTACAGAATTGTACACCTGAAATCTATGTAACTTTACTAACAATTGTCACCCCAATAAACTTTAATTAAAAAAAAAGAAACTTAATAGAGATAGAATATAGAAAAATGTAAAGAGACACCAACACAGAGTGAAAAGTTCTACCTTCTAGCTAATCCAAATGCAAGAAATAGAAGAGAGAAAGAAAAGGAGAAAAGACAATGTTCTCTGAATTGTCATGAGTTGGCGGCGTTGAAGGTGATAGCAAACTATACGCAAAAGATTAATTGTAGAATAATTGTAATTGTGTAGGTTTAAACTTAAGAATATTTTGCATAATCAAGGAAGAGGAACAGATAATAGTTTTTTAAAGTAATAAATTTATTTGATATGGTAAAGGAAAGTGCTAAAATACTTTTAACTTGAGCTAAGTGGATAGTTATTGTATGAATCTGACTAGGGAAGTTAATGAAATTCAGTGAGTTCTGCTTTGAGGACATTATACTTCGTGAATATGTCAGACAGAGAAACACAAATACAGTATGAAATGACTTACATGTGAAATCTAAAAAATTCAAACAGAAACAGTAGAGTGGTGGTTACTAGGGGCTAGGGGTAGGTTGGAGAAATGGGAAATATTGGTCAAAGCGTATAAACTTTCAGCTATAAGAGTAACAAATTTGGAGATCTAATGTACAACATGGTATGCCGTGATTAGCAAGGTGATTATAGCTAATAATACTGTATTTAAACTTAAATGTTGCTAGGAGAGTAGATCTTACATATTATAATTATTTTGTAATTTATAAATGCATCAATGAACACATTTGTACACCTTAAACTTATAAAATGTTGTGAGTCAGTTATATCTCAATAAAGCTGGATAAGGAAAAGAAAGTCAGTGTGTTCTGAAGTTATAGGTAACTCATGATTTCTCCAGAGGATATATTCATACTAATGAGTTTATTATCATTTTATAATTTTTAAAAGTAATCTCTATTTGTATCCTGATAATTCTTGCTGGGTTTTAGAAATTAGAATTATATCAAGTTTATTTAATATGTTCATATATATTATAATAACGCACATGATATGTGTTTCCTTTCCCATATCAGTTGAAATGTAAAGGCTAATAGGTAACATTTTATCCATTAATCTGTGTATCTATAATATAGATACAAAGAGTTGATTCATAATTCCTCTAATGTTACTGAGACACAGCTATTTTGTTGCAATGATAAAATAAACAGTAAAACAATAAATAAAGCTTAATACCAGATCAAGCTGTTTTAAAGAATATATTCAATAGCATTCAGGTTGTGTTTGAAAAGCAACCAATCTAAAACACATTTTATGATAATTTTCCCGAGTGTCAGCAATTATAGAATTTTAGAACTTTGTACAATAACTTGCACTCATTAATTTATACAGTGATAACAATTTTGGCATGGGGGTTAGTACTGCAGGCAGATGAAACAGATGAGCAAGCAAAACTTTTACTGACTGTAAAGACAATAAGCCTCAGAGGAGTTTAAAGGAAATACTATAACTGAAAAGTATTTAGACAGCCTGACTTTGACTATAATTAGTTCACCTGTCCTTTAGGTCATTAGTGCTGGAAGATTCCCTAGGATAGGATTTACAATTGTAAAGATGAAAAGTTTATATAAATTATACTTTGTGCATCTCTTTTTACTCAATTTGAGCTTTTTTCCCCCTCCTAATAATACCAAAATTTCAGTAGTAGAATTGAATAGTGGGTTCCAGAGAAACAAAACTACATCAGATGTATGCTCCTTTGTGTTTGTTCATTTGTTCTCACCAGGAGGCACATATGGAATTATGAGTAGCATAGAAAATTAACAGTTAAATGAGACTATGTGTGAAGTTTGCTTTGAAATTTGAGGGCATTATATTTGTGACACTTATAAGTTTCTAATAATTTAAGGAAACAATAGCAAAAGTTTATTATATTATTTGAAATGTTTTGTTCTATTGTGCTATTAAAATGAAATTATGCTTAAAACTAAATATCCAAATAAATGAAAATTTTAGGCAACTGGTTAGGTAACTGATATCATATAAGAGAACTTAATAATACATTGGCTATATACTCCAAATTCCTCTACATGAGAAGATTTTATTAAGGAGTTAATTGTTTAAAGAATGCATAGTGAAACTTTCCCATAATTTAAGAGCATTTTTCTTACAATTCTTAGATAAGCTAATTTTGTGGCTTTATGCAATAAGAATTATAATTTACTAATTGTTAGTTTCTCTGTAGCAATAACAAAATAAATGAACTAAAAGTTGCAAAAAAATGAAATGAATTGCAATGTAATAGAAATCTAATAATTCAATTATTTTTTAAAATGACAACTAATTAAGAGACACATAATAACATTTTTTAAATTAAGATTTCAAACATCAGTGTATATGCATATCACTATTTTGCTACTGCCAGGTTTTAAAAAAACAAACATTAAACTCTTAGTTTTAATATTTTGAGCGACCACAAAATATCCACTGAATATCTTTGTAATTGTAAGAAATCAAGACAGAGTCTTTAAATAAACCTGACAGTCTTTAAATTAATATGACATAATGAACACAATGAACCTACAATTGAGATAAAGAAAATGTCGGTGTGTAAAATCAATTATCTATGCTTGGACAGAATATGAAATTCAATTAATCCTCTCCATAAATACATATTGTTTAGCATAGTAGTAGAAGATATTGTTTAAAATAATAGACATGTATGTATCCCTCAGGTTCGTTTTTGCTACTGTAGGCATTACAGTTAGGGCTTCGTCCTTCCCCATGAATCATGACCACCAGTCCCTTTCCTGCCAGACCTCCTCCCTCCCACAGTATTCCTACCCTGCAGTGCAGGGATAATGTTTCTATGAGAATTCAGGAGCTTTGGTTGTTATCCTTGTCGATGTTGTTGTTTTTACCTCAACCTTTATGATAGATCAGGGAAATCAAAAGGTTAGTAACTAAAATAATCAAATAAGGTGGAAGGATTTACATTGTTAAAGACAGCAATGATTGCCAGATAAATAGATTTCATAGAAGACAATGTGAGATGCTTAGAGATTGAATTGTCTAAAACTCTCCACTTTATAGATTTGAGAGACAGGTTATAAGAAAGGGAAAGGGATTTAAGAAGTAGGTTGCAGACTTGTGAATGATATTGAGAAGATCAGGGTGGGGGACATGGATTTTGTAAAATTATTCCTGTTTCTTCTACAGACTCCGGTAAATATTTCAGTTGCTTTCTAAATGTCTATATCCATAGCTATATATATATTTTTTCTTTTCTATGTCTAAGGAGTATTTTTTTAAAGCAATTCAGGCTAGAAAGTAGCTTTTCATTGAAAGCCATCTTGCCCATTTTTTTTTTTCAGCAAGTTATGAAAAGAATAAAAATAAAACCTGGAGGGGATAAATAACTTGTCTAAGATCACTCTGTTCGTGAAGGATAGAGCTGGAGCTAGAGCAGAAGCTTCCTTGTTTTGATTCCAAACTATTTAAACTACTCTAAAAACAGTAACAGAATGTCCAAAAACTGCCCTTCATACTCTGTATCAGAGAAATAATTGTTCAACTTTGTTTCTAAGAATAATTTTAGCAAATTAACAGTTATCCCTGATCTGATTATCTATCAGGATGTCTACATTTTATTTTTTTCTACTAGTTAACTGGCTCATAGGCTGTTGACCACTTTAGACAATTAGGTAGAGTTCTGAAACTAGCACACACTGTGCTAGATTTGTGAATTTCTGAGACCATCTGATTGTATCCCACCACAAAGAAATGGTTTTAAATTCTTAAAAAAAAAAAAAAAATCTCCCGTAGAGATCACTTTTAGAATATCATACATCCCTCAAATTAGTGATGTTGAAACTGAATATATCTCCTTTTCCCTGAAATCGTTTTTTTCTCTCTTTCTAGTGACCTAATCTAGGATTTGGGGGTTTCCTCTGACTAATCCTTCACACTTAATATCCAAAAAGTCTCCATCCTCATAAATACCTATTTAATCATTCACTTATAAATACCGATTTAATCATTCACTTATCTCCAACAACAATTTCTAAACTCTAGACTAAGCAGTGATTATTCCTTGCTTAGATTTCTACCCTGCAAAGAAAACAAACCCCCCCAAAAAAAAAACAACAAAAACCTGAACACGTGTGAAAAACTAACAACAAACTTAAACTGATCCAGTGTTTCCATCTTTCAAATCATTTCAACCCTATTATCAACATCTTGTTTCCAAAACGAAAGTCCAATTATGACATTTTCCTTCTTAAAAATCTTCCATAATTCCCATGGCCTTAAGATAAAGTCCAAATCCCTAACCATGGCTCTCAAAGTTCTTCCAGATCTGGCCACTGTCTACTGCATAGCCTCATCTCTCCCCACCTACCTTTTATTGCCTTCCCTTTACCGTCCTATTGCCTTCCTCCTAACCGTCTAGTAGATTCTAAGAACTCCACAGATGCTATTTGCTGTAATGAGAATATGGTTATATTCCCACCATGTGAAGTCCCAGTTAACTGCTTCATCTATAGTATCCCTTTACACCTTAAACATTCCTATCACGGCACTTACCATGATTTATTGTATTTGTTTGATTTATTCATTATTTTGTATGGTCACCCCACCCCCTTCCAACAGATTTTAAAATCAGAGAGAACAGAGATCATTTATACCCAATTTGCTCTTCCTACTCCCAATACATAAGTCCTTGGTCAATAGTTGTTGAATGATTGACTTTCTGACTGAATACCCCAAAAAAATATATCATTTAAAAGTAAACTTTTATTTTATCATTGAAGGAACTGTTATATCTAATACCTCTTCTTCCCTTTTGTTCTCTCATAAAATCATCATTCCCTTCATTTGCAGCTGATTAAACACACACACACACACACGATAAGTTCTGTGGGCAGGACTAAAATTTTCTACCCTGAGTTTGGCTTCAGTACTCTAGATCATTAGCCAAATAGCCAAATTGCAGTACACCCTCTGGAAAAGATGCATTCTAAAAATTCAGTTTCTGTCAGTTAACACATATATTCACATTGATTTATATTCTAATTTAAAATATCACTTTATTTCCATTTTCTAGTTATTTGCAATGGCCATTGATTTCTACTATTTTGCCACCTTTGCTCAGTCCATACAAAAATAATATAAACACATACCTGTAACTATGTGTATGGTTTCCAACATTTAAAAACACTGTTTTTAAAGTTTATTTATTTAAATAATCTGTCTGCTCAGATAGTAATAGTCTCTTTCATTAATGTAGAATGGATTATTAGAAACAAGTTACTCTTAAAACATACAGCACACATCATTTATTACTCTACCACTTCTGAAAATTGTCATGAAAAATATGGATGACCAAGCTTCTGAGTTCAGTTTGTTTAGAAAAGATCAAATTTTTATGTGAATTGTAGAGCTCTGAATTCTGGCCTTGTAGCTTCAATAGACATGTCCAAAAAGAAAATAACTGCAATAAAGCTTGCACCACCTGTCCAGTACTTCAAAATGTACAGATGACTTTCTTTCATGCATACTGTGTTAGATTCTCTCAGCAATTCAGGTAAGCAAGAATTTTACTACTACTTTACAGATAGGTTAATTAATTCTGGAAAAAAAGTAAATGTATTTTTAAATACCACCCTCAGGCTAAATAGTAGAATAGATATAATCAAGATTTTTATATAAATAATTCTATTTTCAGTCGTTATTGTATGATAAAATGTTACCTCTTTAATGTGGAGAAGGCATTCCTAGATATTGGGCATTCAGTAATTAATATGACAGACAGGATTCTGACTGGTAGGGAACATACATGCAGGTAGGAAGATCATAGATAAGCAGTAATATTTAAAAAATATATAATTCCAGACAGATAAGAGCGATGAAGGCAAAAAAATGTGTAATGTGAAAAAGGAGAAAGATGAGTCATGGTAATCAATCGAGACCCTGTTTAAAGAGGTGATATTTTAGCTGGATAGAGAATTCCTTTTTTTTTTTTTTTTTTCTTTTTTTTTTTTTATTTTATTAGTTTCAGGTGCACAAGACAAAGCAAAACTTAGACATTTATCATTTATATCCCTCACACTGTGTGAACCCCCCTCCCCCCATCCACTATCCCTCTGTACGTTCCCAAAACCTCTCACCTTCCCCTTATCCCCACCCCCCCGCCCCTCTAGCAACCCTCTGTTTTTCCTCCATGTTTCCAAAACTGTTTCTGATTAGTTCATTCACTTATTCCAAACACAGGTCCTGAGGAAGGAGCTGACTTGGCTAGTTTGAGGAACTTAAAGGAAGCTAAGTATATATATATATATATATATATATATATATATATATATATATATCTTATATATGACTCAGTTACACACACAGGGACACACATGCCACGCACACACACACACACACACACACACAACACAGGATATAACTATGTAAGGCATTGTCCAGGCTGTAATTACCAAGGGAGAATGTTACCAAGGGAGAATATATATATATATATATATATATATATATATATATATATATATATATATATATATATCTCTTAGCTTCCTTTAGGTTCCTCAAACTAGCCAAGTCAGCTCCTTCCTCAGGACCTGTGTTTGGAATTCTCTATCCAGCTATATCTATAAATCCATATGTGCACATATACATATATACATATGTATATATATACATATGTATATATGTATATATATACATATGTATATATGTATATATATGTGTGTGAGTGTGTGTGTGTGTGTATATATATATATATGATTTCAATAAGGGTAAAAAAACTGGAAGCAAGTTCAGAACAGAAATAAGGTAACAAAGCTAGGATGATCGAGTTGAGATAAAAACGAACTGAAGTGAACAGATTAAAGTAGACTTTGAAGGTAAAATTTACCTAGGTAGTGATGTACTCTATGTGGAATATGAGGAAAATAGAAGTATAAAGGATGAGAACAAAAATTTAGTTCATTTAAGTCCAGGGATGTTGGTGTTTTTTTACTGAGATAGGATTAACAGAGTAAAGAGCATTTCTGAGTTCAGAGTGAGAACCAACAATATAATTTTACGTGTTAAGTTTGACATTTATTAGAAATCAAACTGGAGATATCAAGTAGGCAGAAATTTGGAATGTAGCATAGAGTTCTGGACAAGGTTTAATTATTTGGTGACTCAGTTACACACACAGGGAGACACACACACACACACACACACACACACACACAACACAGGATATAACTATGTAAGGCATTGTCCAGGCTGTAATTACCAAGGGAGAATGTTTGATGGATAAGAAAGTCCAAGGGAGTACAAGCCCTGGGGCACTCCAATAATTAGAGGTCAGAGTAGGGGAGGCTGATTCAAAAAAAGGTGACTTTAATTAATTAGTTAATTAATTAATTAATTTTGACATTCAATGTTATTTTATATTAATTTCAGGTTCACAGCATAGTGGCTAGACATATATATAATTTAGGAAGTAATCTCCCTGACTAGTCTGGTATCCACCTGACATTATACAAAATTATTACCATATTATTGACTATATTCTCTATGCTTTACTTTACATCCCCATGACTGTTTTGTTACTACCAGTTTGTACTTAATCCCTTCAAAAACAAACTCAAAACAAAACAAAACAAAAAATGTGACTTTAAAAAACAGACAGTAATATCATCAGAGTATGAGATCATAGAATTTTCTTTATATTAGGAAAGAGGGAGAGAAGGAGACAAAGGAAAATAGGATTAATTTTTAAAACCATTTTGGAGCTATTGACTGCAGATTATTTTGCTTACATGAATTATCTTTACAGCACAACTAGTGCACATGCAAAGGCAGTTCTATAAAAGTGTGGTCCTTCATTCATTCATTGGGATAGTATTTATTAAACCATGTGTTGACCATTTATTGAATACTTGTAATATGGCCACTCACTGTTATAAGACTATCTCTACAGAGGTAATAAAAGTTCATTAACATACATTCACAATAAAATGTAGTAAATGCAGTGATAGAAATATGTAAAGGACAGTTGATACAATCTAAGATTTAGAGAAACTAAGTGAAAACATACTACACAAAATGATTTAAAACAGCGGTTTGTTCTTGCAAGATAGCATGTACTATAAAGTGAGTCAAGAACCCAAATTGCTGAGATTGGCATAGAGGGGTTGCCATGGAAAGGATCTTGGGTTTTATCTGACCATCAATTAAGAGACATCAAAATTTGGGATTACTAATGAATTGCTTATATTTGATTAGAGATTAACCAAATTTGTGATTGCAATAAGGTTAGAATGGAGAATGTCTGAATAAAAGCAGAAGAACATAGTGAACACCATTGCAATAATTCTGGTAAGAGAACATAAGGTCCCAAATTAAGGTAATAATAGGTGATATGTGGATAAGGCAGCGATATTGGAGAACAAGTTGGAAAATAAGTTTTTAACAAATATCTGATTGCCTATAAAGATAATAAAAGAAGAGTTAGTAGTGATTTTTACCTTGAGAGACTGGGAAACTTAAAATAGGTGGGTAGTAGTAATGTCTGCTGCATAGTAACAAGATTGTGAAGAAAAATATAACCAATCATCCTTAATAAATACTTCCTCCGAATAAAAACATTTTTTATTTAAATTAATAAGTATAGATATACACAAATTCTTTCATGAGAAATCTGCTAAAGATTGATGCCACTATGTCTCACTTCATTATGATTAGATTAGATTGATGTTGACAAATACTATTAGTTTATTACTTAACAGTATTACCTACCTGCCTTTTCTAAGTTGGCAAAGACTGTCTCCAAAATCAGAAGCTAAAAATTATTGATTCTCACTCTCCAATTGTCCCTTGCTTCTAAGATAGTCAGGAGATTTGGAGCAAAGAGAAGCAAAAATTCTTTGAGCAGGGTAGAGAGACTTTGGTAAAATTTTTCCTCCCACATTAAAATGGAAAAAATACCTGAGAAGAGGTCTCTCACCAATTAGGCTGTCCTTGGTCTTGTATGTTATTATATAAGGGCATCAGTTTAGGTTTTGTAGCCACATTACGACCATGAGTGAAGGTCTGAGCACCATGCTGTCCATGGCAAAGTGAAAAGAAGGAAAGAGCTCTGTCCTTGTGATAATGATATTCAAACTCTGAATACAATCTTCTTGCAGACTTCTTGTTAATAGGATAACTAAATGTCGTCCTTGATTAAGCCACTGTGAGTCATGCAGTCTTCCATTTTTTTTTTATGAAAGCAGTTTAGTTAATATAGCAAGTAAATATAACTACCAGTCAACTCAGCGGAGTCTAAACAAATAATAATTTAATGTTTCTTGAATACTATATTCAACCATACTGTATTGAATCTCCATTTCATATCTCCTAGGAATATCTTCAGCAGACCCACCGCTCTACTGTTACTTAGAGTATTTATAAAGTCTAGTTCAATTTGTTTAAGCCTTCAATTTCTTTTTTATTTAGCTCTAAATTCCCCCATCCTACCCTTACTTCCCTTACTCAACACCCTAAACAAAGGCCAGACTAGGTACTAGTGCTGGAGAGCTGGAGAGTATGCACTGGTCTTCGCTTCCTTCTCCTTTCCTTTCAGGCAAGGCTGGGGGTGAAGCCTAGACACCCATCCAAATGTGTGAAAGTTATTAGGTTGGTGCAAAATAATTGCGTTTTTTGCAATTATTTTTAACCGTTTAAACCACAATTACTTTTGCTCCAACCTAATACAAAGGTATTTTTCAGTTAGCTGGGTTTGTAAATGTGATCCCCCATCCATTTATGCTACCTTCTCTTTGTTAATATCCTCTAGGAGAGCAAGGAAATGTGTTCTTCAGAGTGCCCCTGGGCGGTTTCCCACCATTGCAAGGGGAAGCAGCTTTTCTAGAAGCAATTGTGTGTGTCAAAACCAAATCCAGACTTAGGGTAAGGGAGTTTAATAACAATAAACAAACAAACCAACAAAACAAAACTATTGCAATAGGGAGAAAGGGAGAACCCTCCAAATGCAGGAATTATCTCAAAATCAAACAGGAAACAAAAGGATTTTTTTATTAGTTTCAACTGTATAAAACAATGTAACAGACCTTTATATCCCTCACAGAGTGATAAGCCCCTCCCTCAATCTACTACCCCTCTGACATTGTGTATAGCTGTTACAGTTCCACTGACTCTATTTCCTATGCTGTACTCCACATCCTGTGCCCACATATATATTAAATTATAGTTGACATTCATTATGGTTCAGCTTCAACTTCAGGTGTACAGCGCAGTGATCAGGCACCTACACAGTCCATGAAGTTGTCTCTCTAATAAGACAAGGGTCCATCAGATACCCTACAAAATCTTTACAACATTATTGATTATGTTCCCTAAACTGTCTTTCGTATCCTTCTGGCAATCTTGTAGTTACCAATTTGTGCTTTCTAATCCCCTCACCTTCTCCCTCATCCCCACTCTCCTCCCCTCTAGCAACCCTCAGTTTTTCTCTATATCTCTGAAACTGTTTCTGATTAGTTTGTTCATTTATTCTATTCTTTATATTCCACATATAAGTGAGATCATATGGTATTTGTCTTTCTCTTTGTCAGTGATATATCTGATAAAGGGTTAATATCCAAAATTTATTTAAAAAAAACTCATTCAACTCAACACCAAAAAAACAACCCAATTAAAACATGGGCAGATGACCTGAAGAGACCTTTTTCTAAAGAGGACATACAGATGGCCAACAGACATATGAAAAAATGCTCAATCTCACCATTCATTAGAGAAATGCAAATAAAAACCACAATGAGATATCGCCTCACTCTGGTCAGAATGGCTGTCATCAATAAATCAACAAACAACAAGTGCTGGCAAAGATGTGTAGAAAAGCATTTTCTTTTATAGGAAAGAATAAGCAATAAGTATGGGAAAGTTGGGCAAATAGGGGAAATGACCAGGTCTGACAGGAAAAGTGTCTGGCTCTATCAGCCAGTTCTCAGGATAGCTAATAAGGTGGCATGTTCAGTTTTTCAGTATTTGCTCAGGTTTTGGGGTAAGCAGAGTTGAGGGACCTACAGAGAGAAGAGCAGCCTGACTAAAGTTTGGTCAAGAGACAGCAGAAAGTATAAAAAGAGGCAATTAAACACTTGGTCAGGTGGTATAGCTGACTGGGAACCATAGATAATGGTTTACTTAGTTCTCTTCCAGTTTACTCCTTTTGTCTGAAGTAATTATTAATAGTGACACATTTTTGCTCTCAAAACTGTCCAAAATAGGATAACAATTTTTTAAGTAGTCTAAGATATCAGCGAGTTTGCTGGCACCATGCTACAAGTCACTCTGCCTACTTGATTAACAGGAAACACACAGTCTTGCCTTTGTGTTAGTTTTTCCAATTTTTATTAGCAATTTTTTTGTTGTTTTTTCTTTGTTATTTTGTTTTATTTCCAAATTATATATTACATTTTTGGCACCCTACTCTTCCAAGAATTCTAAAAGTTGTATATCCTTCTCTAGAATTCTGCATATACAACTTCAGAGAGCTCTGTGGAAATGGGAATAACGTTTCTACATATTAATAACAGCAAGTGTAACTGTCTGTTACCCCATTCAAGAGCTCTGGCTTCCGATTTTTTAAGCCTTTGTTGGAGTATCTATAAGATTTTTTTTCTCCCCTAATTCAGGTGCTAGTCTTTAGTTCAAATTAGTAGAAAAATATCATTCAAAATTATATGGAAATATATTAATTATTAGAGCATGGATTTTTCAAATAACTTACTTTAGCATTGTTTTTGAAGATATGAAAGATACTGAAAATTCAACACATAGTTAGCAACAAAGGAAAATCAGTGTTAAATGTATTCAATTAGGTTCTATCCTAATTATTTTAACTAGAAAATTAAATAAATGAAAATAATCATGCGTTTGCTTATGTGATTGTGTGTGTGTGCGTCCATGAGTGTGTTTGTAGTTTAAGAGAAGATTAATTAGTAAATAATAAAGCAAGTGTATATGCAAGTATTATCATTTTCATTGCAGGCTTAATGAATACCAGTTTAGGTACTAGTACTAATCTAGTCAACACTATAGTGTTTAATTGCTAAAACACAATCAGTGTTTGCGACACATTATTCCAGTTGCTTCAAAAAATGTTAACCAAGAATAAGCAATCAGCATAACATTACAGTGGATGCTAATTGTAACTCTTTGAGCATGTATTATGTTCTTGACAGGTTCAAGCAATAAAATACCCTCAAACAAACAGGATGAGTTAAGAAAGAAGCAAAGCGAACAGTATCTTCAAGGGGTGCCCATCCATCAGCCATTAACAGGAGACAACCAGCTGCTAAATTAAAACCAGATCCCTCTTTATGTTCTTCAGAAACCCACAAGGGAAAAAGTGCAGAAAACTATTAGAGAAGCAAAGAGCAGACTCAGCACCAGCAGCTGTTAGGCAACTTATCCGGTAACTAGAAAAATCCTGAGTGGGATAAATTTACAAAAGGTTTCTAAATTTATTTTGGTGAATAGAAAAGATCCCAGTGGCCAAATCCAATCCAATTAAGATAAAAACATTTTCCTCTTTAACTACCAGTTTTTTTTAATGAAATATTCCTTCTTCTCAAACTCTGTCAATTTTAAAATGTCTACTAGCTGGGTTTGCCCAGCAGGAGGCTAAAGGGTCTATTATGCTGACAGATGATCCTTGCTTTAAATGTGCACAGAATTTAAATGACTTTTATTTTCTGTTTATAGCCATTTAAATTAAATTAATATGAAACAAAAACTTTATCATTTAAAACGTGTCCCTTTTTAGATAATATTTTAAATGATTGCAGCAGACATCACTAGTAGTCTATATTTTGTTAATATGCCAAGTTATAGTTTTCTGTTTGACGTTTGCAAAATACTTTAAAAATATTAATCAATATTTCTTACAACTTTGTAGTTTACACACTTCTGACAAATATATCATTTTTGCATTATAGTTATGAGAATCAGAAGAGGTTGATAGGCAGGTATAGATACATGCAATTAATTTGTGAGGAAAAATAATTTTATTTATGTATTTTTAGTTCATTATTCTTGTTTCGACATTGAGTGGTAGAGCTGTGGACTGTTACTCAGAATCTTTTTCTTCTCACTCATAGTACATCATATTAAACTCTGTTGCCATTATTACATAAAATAAAGTGAAAACATATTCATAATGTTGCATGTTAATAAATTAAATAAAATGAAAAATATGGTAGCAATTTTCCATATACCTAGCAAAAAAATTTTGCCTTTTTTTAGGGGGGGATAGAAAATTTTGAACATATTCATAAATCATTTAAAGGTAATCTTTTAATGTATTGTTCTTTACCTATGTATTATTAACCCTCTGTATTAGTTTACTAGCATAAGTCTCTGTTTACATTTAAAATGTTAAATTAGAACTATTATTTTGTTAAATCCAAGTGGAAAAGGATATAGCACATTTATTATCATAGATATAACAGTGACTATCTTGGAAATTTTTCTAGTTTTTTATAATCTTTGAATACTTTTGGGAAGCAGTATCCAAAATCTAGTGCTTTACACTATGGTCATGTCCAATTTTAGACATGTCCCCTAAGCTGAAGTTCGTTTGTAAATAATATTTGATTTTATGATATCGTCACAGAATTGTTGAGATTTAGAAACACATATTTCTTTTTTTATTTCTTCTTCTTCATGGGTAAACATTTACCTGTGAGAATTAGAATTTTCAATTTTTGAAGAACAACCAAAAAAAAGAAAAAAGAAAATGATTACTCTGATTACTCAAAGCAATGTGATAGAGAAATTTTAAATATTTATAACTTCCTGTAACTCTTGATAATCAATTGCCTCTTGGTAAACTTTATCTCTTAGAAATGGACAGATTGGAGAAAGTGATATCAGGGAATAGAATTTTTGCTTGTTAAATGATTCTAATTTTATGGAGATAAATGGCAGTGAACAAAAGTGGATGAGAAAGGAGGAACTCCTGTTGTGAGAATTAGGGGATGTACAAAAAGACACTAAAACAGAAAGTAACCATTAGAGAATAAAGAAAAGGAAGAGGAAGTACTATTCAGGGGTATAAATTAAATTACCTTTAATTATTTTCTGAGGTAAGTATCAAAGTTTTAAAATACGTATTTTTTTTGTTTTTGGATTATGTTAGCTTAAATCCAATATTATTTAAACAAAAGATCCTGAGATTATACACATTATGTGTGCATATATAGTGGAGGCCAATAACCAAAATACAAGTGATACTGATGAACTGTAGATAAGACAATTTTGTGAAAATGTGGTTTTCTGCCTCCAACATAATAGAATTAGCATACGATAACTAGATTTAATATTCTACTTTGTAAATAGTTATTGAGAACTTTTCAGTCTGAAAATTTATATTTGATGAATAAATTCTGCATTAAATATTCCAATATGCCTATTACCTTTGCTTTCACATAACTAGATTAATGAAAGTTGGACATCTAACTTCAGGAAACTATGTATGACACATTTGTATATAGGAAATATGTTGAGTATTACTAGTACTTTGAAGTTGCAATGAGAACTTTCTAAAAGTTGTAAGGAGACCTGGAAAACCACCATAAAGTCAAAGCTTACGGGATTTGATGATAGGCTGACTAAATATATTTGTATAGTTATAGAAACAGTATCCCAATCAGATATAAAAGATAGTTTCAAAAATGGTTTCACCCACAGAAACTTTAACAGTACCCATCGAAACTCAAATCAGGGGAAAATGAGATCTTAGCCAACAGGTAGTCTTCAAAGTATGCTGGTCCAGTATTCTAAACCAAAAAGGAGTATATTTGTATGGATACCATCAAACATATTGATCTACTTAGCTTGTTTTACTTTTATCCTATGTTCACATAAAACTTTAGGAATAGAAATCGGCTTTTCATGTAACCTAGCTACAGAAAGTGATTGCACTGACTATGGTGAGAAGAATATTCTGATAGATTTCAGTTATATATATAAAACAGAAAATAAATAAATTAACATGCTATTAATCAAGCACCTCATGAATTTTAGTTATTTGAGTCTCTGCTCACAGGTCTTACAATGCCAGACTTCTGAATATGAAGGCTCGAACAAGAAAAATCTGAGTAATATAATAAATTTGGGTTTGTAAGATCTCCTGACAAACACCCTACCTATGTAATCCTGATGTTAAGTGAGGTTTCTTTTCCTTTCTTTCTTTTCTTTTTTTTTAATTTTGTAGAAAAAAATGTGGAATACTCAGTTCAGGATTTTACAGACCACTGACAGTTCCTTTTTCATGGAAAGGACTTCCTCTAGACTCTGTATTTTAGGATATTTAACTCCAATTTATCATCCTTGTTCAGATAACAATATTAAAGTTTCCAAAAAACAAAGCAAACGAATCAAAAAGCAAAAGGTAAAAGAGAGGAACTTGATTTAGGACCATTCCATGACTCATTTTCTTTTGTGCTTTTATACATTCATAATTTTTATTTCTCTTGAGCTGATGGTGTCAAATTCGTGTTATCTTTTCACAACACCTGAAAATGTTTCCTAAAAAAGTTTGCAAGTACTGTGAATTAGGAAAAAAAATTGTATTGCAACTATTTCCCCTTCAAAACACACTAAATTAAGATATACAACACATTGTGCTCTAATTCCCAATCTTTATAAATATTCAAATCTACCAGCTAGCTTACTTTTATAATAATTTACACTAACAACATACATGTATAATAAGGTAAAAAGATCTGAAATATCAATATTGAAGAAATTATGAGTGTGTATATTTGACCTCTCACTATTATCCTGGAGTATATCTTATGTAAATTCATTTATTCTTGCAACAATATTTATTAATTATCTATCTATCTATCATCTATCTGTCTTTCACATTCAAATAGCATGACTGGCTGAATCAGGCAAAACAATGATGTAATATTTTTATTTCACTCTGTCTATTCAGTCTATTAAAGTTCAAAAGAAAAGGCAGTCAATAAGCATTTGTTGTGTTGTATGAAAAAAAATCATAATACCATCAAAATAATCTATCCAATTCCGCTATAAATGCTGGTCACAAATCCTATAGTGGATTTGTATAAAACTATTTGTTCTATGTTAGATATATATTCGTACTTAGAACCTGTGAATTTTAAAAGACAATAACTTGTTTAAACAAAAAATAGTAAACTTGAGGTTTGTTGGTAGTATTGGCTAGGGGATTTCCTTCTTATCCATAGCCACCAATGACATCACTAACCCCTCCCCCCACCATACACTCCAATATCTTACAAATGTGAAACATCCTGGACAATAAAAATTGGAAAAGATGATATAAATTGATCAGTACAAGTCCTCTGTAATCTTTGACAAACATTTTATGTATATACGTACTTACTGAGTGAATGCAAGTCTATTTTTTTCTTGCAAGAAAGTAATTTACTTGATACTCCTTCATATTACATAGTTATAGAATTTTTGTATTATCCCTAAAAATCGATGAAAGGCATAAATTCAAATGTTAAAAATTTCGGAACAGAGACAGAGATGTTTCATAACTGTGTTGTCAAGTTTTCTTTACCATTTAATTATGTTCTTTGGTAACAAAATGCTAGAATTTCAATGTGCAGTTTTGTTATAACCACTGAAAATCAATATTCAAATAGTCACTCAGGAATTATATCTGTTCTGAAGTTCAAAGAAGTATCCAAGTTGTAACCTTAAAAATAACGTTTCTTTTACTGACCTTCTATGGAATGCAAAGGAAATTTTTGTCATTGAATGATTTCAAACCCTTGGAAGGAGATGATCCATATGACTCGTTTTTAAATTAGAGTTTCTCACAAAATTCTCTTTGTGATAAATGTTGCAAGCTACCATATTACCCATTATTCTTATAATGTAATTAATTATCTCAAGTAGTGTAAGTGTGCTAGGACTTTTAAATACCAACCACCTGCTTTAGCATAAAATTACTTTTTAAGTATGACAATTAATCTCTTATTTTTCTAATCTGGCAAATTCTTTTTACTTTGCTATAATCCCAAATTGCAGATGTAGAATCGTTTTTATGGGCTGCTTGTAGGTGTTTTGGAACGCACTTAAATTTTCAGGACAAGAGTAGATTTTATTGCTTGTCCACCTCACAGCAGTACCTCATTACTGAAGCTGTCATATGCATATAATATAGAAATTACACACTATAGTGGCATTGCTGCGGCTGACAGCTGTGCATATCTGTGCAGCATTCATAGTGACATCTGCACAGTTGCTACCTCATCTAGTCCTCAATTAATGTAACCAGGAAGGTGTACAATTCCCAATGCACAAATCACTAAGAATTTTAACTTTTACCTGTCTTTTCATTGCCTAAAATTAATAGTGTGCTCTTCAAAAATTCAATAGATTTGCATATATTTCCATAGTATACCCCTCTGTAGTTGCTTTTCTGTCATCTTTTTCTCAAGGGGGTGAATATAAATGTCTTTGCCTTATTAAAATTAACTGTGTTTCTTTTAAAATATTTTTATTCTAGAATAAATTAATTTCAGCACCTAGTAGTAACTTTTGCATTATTATGTACTTAATGAAAATCCCAGTAATTAGTAGCATATAACAAAGCAATAAGTATTATTATGAGGATTAAACTGTAACCTTATATTTATTCATCATGTGTTAAGATTTATTCACAATCTTAACACATGAAGAGTGAGTGTACTTTGTATATTCTGAAATATCTGTTAATTATTTTAAGACTCAATTAATCTCACTTTTATAGACAAAAATACTGAGAAAAATCTGTTTAAATATCTGAAAAAAGTATTACCTCTCTAATAAATTGATTTACATGCATTTTAAGAATTTTTTTGAGCTCCTAATTATAATTATGAGAATAGCAATATAATGATGTTAAAGTTTAAGATGGTACTGTGTTTTTTAAAAACAATACACTGTACTTAAAAATTGGGCTGCTCCATGCAAATCAGTAGACCAAAACTGAAATGTAATCAACTTACACAATGTGAACATATTCTCTTGTTTCATTTTCAAGTGAGAAAAAAATGTCTAAAATTGCTACTGTTAGAATTTACCACTAATTCTGATTTGGAGATGATACATTTAATTCCTATTTTTATGATTTCTTATGCAAAGTCTTTGTAAAATCTTAAAGTAAGGTAGAAAGACAAATTTTGTCCATTGTTCTTCCTACTGAAGGTAACTGAACAGTGTCCAAACATCATCCATTCAGTTAGCTTCCGTTTTTGTATTTGACCTGGTAAAAGTCAGAGGTGGAGAAGAAACAAGGATATAACACAAGAGTGATTTTTTTAAAGTATAGTTTCAGGGTTAGAAAAATAAAATAAGAGATTTTTTTTTTTCTTCTAAATTTAATCTCCTTCTATTCCTTGCTTCTTTGGTAGGTGGTGAAGGGTAGGGAACTAAGGTAAAAATAAAAGATAACTGGAAGAGAAGGAAGGACTATAAAAGCAACGTTTGGAAAGTGAAATTAAAGACAAGGAGAAAATAAATTTATATCCTATCCCCAAGAATATTGTATCTCAAGAAGAAAAATGAACTTAAAAAATTTGCATGTAATAGTATTCTTTAGGATTAAAACAATAGTATGGTTAACAGAAAGCAACTGACAGTGCCAACAATTTCAAATTTATTAATTATTAAATATACCTTTGAAAAATTGCAAGCAATTTTGTGTAAAGAATAAAAATAAAATATTTTTCAAAGTATAGTCTTCTAAAGAAAATAGCAGTAACTTGGTATTAGAGAGAGAGAGAGAGAGAAAGAGAGAGAGAGAGAGAGAGAGAGAGAGAGAGTGAGAGAGAGAGAGAAAGGTACAGAGCTAAGAAACTAATTAAATTACCTTAAAAGATACCCAAAGTAATTATTCCATGTGTTAATTTTTATTATTCAGATAATCAACATTGAGATTTTTAATGATGCTTTACTATATGGAGATACATGTTATGTTTATTCTTTAAATAAAAGGTTTTTCATTCTGTAATGATTTAGACTTGAAGAAAAATTCTGAATACTAAAAGAAGTTCTTGTACATAGTCTAGATGTTGCTGTGAACATATTCTGTAGGTGTGATTAACATGTGCAATCTTTTTTTTTTTAATTAAAGTTTAGCAGGGTGATAATTGTTAGTTAAGTTACATAGGTTTCAGATGTACAATTCTGTAATACATTATCTATATATCACATGGTGTGTTCACCACCCAGAGTCAGTTCTCTTTCCATCACCGTATATTTGATCCCTTTTATCCTCATGTACAATCTTTTGACTTTGAGTAAAGCAGATTATCCCCCATAATGTGTGGGTGTGGTAAAAATTCAAATGCTGGTGTAGAGCAACCAGACTCTCATTCATTGCTGGGGGGAATGCAAAACGGTACAGTCACTTATGAAGACGGTTTGGCAGTTTCTTACAAAATGAAACATACCCTTACTATATCATTCAGTCGTCACACTTTGGTATTTACCCAAATGGGCTGAAAACTTACGTTTACCTAAAAAGCTGCACACAAAGGTTTATAGCAGCTTTATTCATAATTGCAAAAATGTTGAAGTAAACAAGATATCCTTCAGTAGGTTAATGTATAAACTATAGTACATCCATAAAATTCAATATTATTCAGTGTTAAATGAAATGAGCTATCAAGTCATGAAAAGAACTGGAGGAACCATAAATGTACATTACTAAGTGAAAGAAGTCAATCTTAAAGGGCTACATACTGTAGGATTCCAATTCTATGACATTCTGGGAAAAGCAGAACTATAGACATAGTATAAAGATCAGTGGTTGCAAGAGATTAGTGTAGAGGAAGGGATGTACAGACAGAGCATAGAGAATATCTAGGGCAATGAAATTATTCTGTATGATGCTATAAGGTGGACACATGTTATTACACATTTGTTCAAATCCATAGAATGTACAACATAAAGAATGACCAGTAATGTAAACGATGCACTTTGAGTGATTATACTTTGTCAATGTAGGTTCATCAATTGTAACAAATGTACAAATCTGATACAATATGTTGATAGTGGTGGAGGCTGTGGGTGTATGGTATCAGAAGGTATATGGGAACTGTCTATACCTTACACGGAATTTTATTGTTAATCTAAAATTGTTCCAAAAATAAAATTTATTTTGGAAAAAAAAAAGTCCTCACCAAACCCAAGATCACCTAGATTTTCTCCTATGCCTATCTGCTAGAAGTTTTGTAGCTTTGTATTTTATATTTAGGTATATGATCCCTAATAAGTTAATTTAATGAAAGATATAAAGTATGTATCTAGATTCTTTTGTTAATTTGTTTGCATGTCGCTATCCATGTTTCCTATAACCATTTGTGGAAAAGAATATTCTTTTTCCATTGAAATGCCTGCACTACTTTGTTAAAGTCAATTAACTATATTATATGGATTTATTTCTGAGCACTATATTCTGTTACAATGATCTATTTATCTATTCTTTCACCAATACCACACTGTCTTTATTACTGTGGCTTTATAGTATGTCTTGAAGTTGTGTAGTGTCAGTCCTACGATTTTGTTCTTTTTCAATTTTGTTTTGGTTATTCTGATGCTTGCCTTTCCATGTAATCTTCAAAAATCAGCTATTCAATAACCATAAAGTAACTAGTTGGATTTTGATTGGGATTGCATTGGATTTATGTAACAAGTTGGGAAAAACTGACATCTTAGCAATATTGAGTCTTCCTATCCATGAATATGGAATATCTATACATTTATTTAGATCTACTTAGATTTCTTTCATTGAAGGTTCCTAGTTTTTCTCATATAATTTTAGTACATATTTCATTTGGGGGTGTTAATATATATGGTGTTAATTTAAAATTTTAATTTTTTGTTGCTGTTATATAGGAAAACAAGTAACTTTTTTATCTTAACCTTGCATCCTGCAATCTTGCTAAACTTGCTGATTAGTTCCAAGAAATTTTTATTATTGCTGTTGATTCTTTGGCATTTTTGAAATAGATTATCATGCCATCTTTCAAACAAAGGCAGTTTTAAAAAAATTTTTCTTCCTTTTCAATATATCTTTTATTTTCTTATTACATCTTCCAGAATGGTACATTCTGAAATAGGAGTCATGGAGGGAACATCCTTGCCTTGTTCCCATTCTTAGGGGAAATACTTTAAGTTTCTCACCATTAATTATGATGTTTAGCTGTAGGTTTTTTTCATAGACATTCTTTCTCAAGTGGAAGTTGCCCCTCTATTTCTAACTTGTTTCTTTTTTTTTAATTGTAAATAGGTTTTGGGTTTTATAAAATGCCTTATTTGTATCTTTGATATGATCATATGACTTTTCTCCTTTACTCTGTCAATGTGGTAAATTATATTTATTGATTTTGAATAGTGACCCAGCTTTGCATAACTGGAATAAATACCATTTGAACATGGTATATAATTATTTATATATTGCTGAATTTTATTTGCTAATATTTCATTGAGGATTTTTGCCTTTATGTGCATGAGAGATATTGGTTTTTGCTTTTCCTTTTTTATTTTTAATAGGGTTTTTTAAAAAAAAATTTATTGGGGAATAGTGTGTTTCTCCAGGGCCCATCAGCTCCAAGTAGTTGTCCTTCAATCTAGTTGTAGAGGGTGCAGCTCAGCTCCAAGTCCAGTCACCATTTTCGATCTTTAGTTGCAGGGGGCACAGCCCACCACCCCATGTGGGAATTGAATCAGCAACCTTGTTGTTGAGAACTCGCGGTCTAACCAACTGAGTCATCCAGCTGCTTCTCTGGAGGCTTAGTGGCAGCTCACTGTCTTCAATCTAGTTGTGGAGAGCGCAGTTCATAGGGTTGCTGGTAATCGAACTAGCAACTCTGTTGTTCAGAGCTTGTGCTCTAACTAACTGAGCCATCCGGCCGCCCCTACTTTTCCTTTTTTTGTAATATGTTTATGTGTTTTCATATTAGGTATCATAGAATAAGTTAGGCCATGTTTTCACTGCTTCTATTTTATGGAAGAGATTTTAGAGAATTGGTATCATTTCTTCCTTAAATGTTTGATAGAATTCATCAGTGAATCCATTTGGAAGGCAGCTATGCTCACCACTATACCACCAACGCCACACAGTGAATCCATTTGGGCATGGTGCTTTTGTTTTGGAAAATTGTGAATTATTTATTTAATATCTTTAATAGATATGTTTTTATTCTGATTATCTATTTTTCCCTGTGTGAGTTTTGATAGATTACATCTATCAAGGAATTGGTCTAGTTCATCTAAGTTATCAATTTTGTGAGCATAGAGTTTTCATTATAGTCCTTTATTATCCTTTTAATGTCTTTGGGATCAGTAGTGATGACCCCTCTTTCATTTCTGATATTAGTAATTTATGTCTTCTCTCTTTTTTCTTTGTTGGCCTGTCAAGAGGTTTATCAATTTTGTTAATCTTTTAAAGGAACAACTTTTGGTTTTGATTTTTCTTTATGGTTTTTCCTATTCTCAGTTTCATTGATTTATACTCTAATTTTTATTATTTATTTTCTTCTGCTTACTTTGGATTTACTTTTCTCTTTTATTCTATTTGACTAGGCTGGAATCTTAGACTTTTAAATTTTAGGTTTTTTTTCTTTTGTAATGCATGCATTCCTCCAAGTACTATTTATACTACATCCCACATATTTTTAAGTTGTACATTCTTTCATTTGTTCAAAATATTTAATAATTTCTCATGAGACTTCTTATTTCACTCATGTATTATTTAGAAGTGTGTAGTTTAATCTTGAAGTATTTTGTGATTCCTACTCTTTGTTATTGAATCCTTAGTAATTGTATTAAACAAAATAGAATGTTCAATACTGTTTGTTCAATTAAAATAAGGTATTACTTGAATGGGAATTTATTTAGGGCCTATTTCTGTTGAATAGTTACTGTGCTCCTTTCATGGCTATATCGTGAGTCATTCTACTAAAAATACAAAACTGATTCTTCATTAAAGACATTATTTTATTAATATTATAATCCTCACAGAACAATCTAATTGTTTTCAAAATTATTCCTAACAAGTTCAATGCCCTAAAGAATAATAGTGAAGCTCTAAATATTTAGGCCTTCAAGACTTTGATGTGTAACCATTTATATAAATAGCATTTATCTTGGGTATTCTTCAATATATTACATTTTATTATATGTGAGATATGTACTTAGATTTAAATTATGAGTGAAAACATGAAAAATATCACATGCTTTTGGTATGACAGAGATTTTGTCTAAAATGGATTTTTAAAAACCTTCGTATTACATATCATAAGAACCCACATTTCTAATTTTGACTTTAATCACTGAATTCTTCAAGAAGAGAGCTTTAGCTTATGAAACAGTTTCAAATAGTGAAAAACTAATGAACAACAGAAAAAGCACTTTGAAAACATGGTAAATAATAACAACATGATACAAAAATCTATCATTCTGTGTCATTAATACATTTTAGACACTGGATAAGATATTTAGAACTTACAAATTTAATTTGTTTTTTAATCAGATGTTAGCTTACTATATCAAAGTAATGTCAGCCAATTTTAGGGGGAAGTAATACCTTATTTTCTGTTATTTAAAACATAAATAAAGCCAGTTTCTTAAAATACCATGGATTTAGGTAATAGTAATTCCTGACCTAAGAAACAATGTTCAAAATATAACAGACAATAGTGAATCATATGAGTAGAATGATAAACTTGGAAAATTTAGAATGATATGAAATTCAATATCAGAGCAAGTCAGATTATTGTTTCTGAAAATCAAATAAGAGTTCATGAGATTCAATGCATCAGAAATATAAATATACAGTGGTACCTCGGTTTTCGAACGTCTCTGTTGACGAACATTTCAGTTTACGAATGCCGTAAATTTTATGGATCTATGGAATCATTAGATAGTAAAATTCATGCTAAATATGCAGATTTGGGGGTTGATTTTAAAGGTCTGGAACCGATTAATCCATTTTGCATTACTTTCTGTGGGGAAACTGTGCCTTAGTTTTTGAATGTTTCAGAACTCAGACGGTCTTCTGGAATGGATTACATTTGAAAATTGAGGTACCACTGTACTATTAAAAGCTATAGTAACACAGCCATTCATTCAACAAATATAACTGAGAATGAGTTCTGTGCTGGGATTAGTTCTCTGACATGGTTACAAAAAAGAGAACGTCACAGGCAAGTTCCTGGGTACATGAAACATACATGAGATGTCATAAAAATGGCTGTGTGAGGTGAGCCTCTTGAAATCCCTCCTGAAATTTGCAACAAATTGAACAACTATAACTTCACAAAGGACTCCCTGCGTAGCAGACAGGCAAGACTAAGAGGTGCACTACTGAAATCATCTAAAGGCAGGCAAATTGTGCAAGTGGGGGAGGAGGGAAGGGAGAAGTGTGGAGACAGGGCCACACAGGCATAGGACGCAGACCTAGTTCAGTGCTTTGAACTCACTGAATTCCAAAAATACAACAGCTGCGCCAGAGGGAAGCACTTGAACTGCATGTACCACGGCTGAACCCTACACTCATGGCAGAGTCCTCGGAGCAAAAACTGAGGGAAGAAGGCTGAAAATGGTGGTTTAAGCCCTCAATGCCAAACAGAAAATGGAAGCCTTAGGCACTGAGCCTAGCCAACCCCTCCTTACACTCCCAGAGCTTGCCCCGCCCCCACCTGTCCAGTCCTAGAAGCAGAACAGTAGTAGTGTTAGATCAAAAGAACAGAACATTTGCAGTTCTGAGAACTGTGGTCCACATACATGGACTCACAGCCCATCTACTTCTGGCAAAGGGGAGGGAGCTTTGGAAACAGAACTGGCTATAGTGGTGCTCACTGCCATTGCTCTGGGCCAACTCTCACAACTCACCCACCTATGTCCCCACCTATCTCGGTGGATCCCTGTGGCGTAAACGGAGCTGCTGAAACACACATGCTCTGAATCTGGTCCAGGAAGAGCTTTAGAACTTCAGAAGCTATCCACATCCCCCACGGAGGTGGCACCCTATGACCCAGATGAACTGTTTACAGAGAAGAAGCTCACCTTTCAGGGAATCCCCCCATTGTGTGAGAAGCTGGAATAGTGCAGTGACAATATAAAAATACAGCATTAGAGAGTAAAAAGCTGCAGTGGGAGAGAAAATAAAACATTCTACCGACACCTACTGGAACACAAAAGAAACACCTCTTTCTATCACCCTGTTGCAGAACCCACTCCTGTAGATGTCTAGGAAGATAAATAATAAATCATTAATTACCATGAATAACCAAGGTAACAAGACAGCTCAGGAAGAAAAAAGTCTCCAGAAAATGAACTTAAAGACATGGATATATGTGATTTAAATGACAGAGAATTCAACATTGTAGTTCTTACAAAACTCAATTAGATACAAGAAAACACAGACAGACAGTTTAATGAACTCAGAAAAACAATCAAAGAATAAAATGAACACTTTACCAAAGCAACAAATTTTAAAAATGAACCAAATAGAATTTCTGGAGATTAAGAACTCAATAAAAGAAATGAAGAATGAAATAGCCAGCTAAGGTAGTATATTTGACCAGATGGTGGAAAGAATCAGTGACATTGAAGATAGAAAACTGGAAATGACAGGGAAGGAAGAAAAGACTTGAGACTTAAAAGAAATGAAAGAACTCTACAAGAACTTTCTGACTCCATCAGAAAGAGCAATATAAGAATGGGCATACCAGAAGGAGAAGAAAGAGAGAAGGGAACAGAGAGTATATTCAAACAAATAGTCAGCGAAACTTCCCAAACTTGTGGAAAGACTGGATCCTCGGATCCAAGAAGCAAATATAACACCTAATTACCTCAACACCCACAGGCCTTCTCCAAGGCTCATTGTATTGAAGTTGTCAAAAATTAACGACAAAGAAAGAATCCCCAAGGCAGCCAGGGATAAGAAGACGGTAACCTACAAGGAAAGTCCATTAGATTATCATCAGATTTTTCAGCAGAAACTCTACAAGCCAGGATGGAGTAGAATCAATATTCAAACTATTGAAAGAGAGAAATTATGAGCCAAGAATAATATATCCAGCAAAGATATCCTTTAGATGTGAAGGAGGAATAAACATCTTTCCAGACATGCAGAAGCTGAGAGAATTTTCTAACACATGACATGCACTACAAGAAATATGGAAGGAGGCTATTCGACCAACATCAGTAGGGTAATTTGTGACAACCAAAATATAAATGGGGAGTAAGTAAAGGCCTGAACTGGAATATGGGAATGGAGAAAATAAGCAGGCTGAAGAAAATGGAATACTCTAAATGTCAAACTTTCTTTTACATAAACTTAATGGTAACCACACAAAAAAATCCAGAACTGAAATATATAACATAATAAAAGAAGAAACAGAGGGAAATATAATAGAATACCACCACAGAGAAATAATAGACAAAAACAAAAATACAAAGAACAATGGAGACACAGTCTTACCAGAAAGCCACAGATAGAATGACAGGAAATCCTCACATATCAATAATCACCATAAATGTAAATGGACTGAACTTACCAATAAAAAGGCACAGAGTAGCAGATTGGATCAAAACACTAAACCCAGCCATATGCTGCTTCCAAGAGACACATCTCAGCTACATGGACAAACGTGGACTCAAAGTGATAGAGTAGAAATTGACACTCCAAGCAAATGGTATCCAGAGAAAATCAGGTATAGTCATACTGATATCAGATGAAACAGACTTCAGGACAAAAAAGTAACAAGAGACAAAGAGGGACATTTCATAATGGTGAAGGGGACTGTACAACAAGAAGACATAACAGTCATCAGTATTTATTCCTCCAATCAGAGAGCACCGAAATATATAAAGCAGCTACTAAAAGAACTAGGGAGAAATTGACCAAAACACAATTATAGTAGGGGACCTAAATACATCATTGACAGCTATGGATAGATCATCCAAAGAGAAAATAAAAAAAGATACATCAGCCCTAAATGACACATTAGATGAAATGGACATAATTGACATTTATAGAGCACTTCATCCTAGAACATCAAACTATACAGTTTTTTCTAGTGTACATGGGACATTCTCAAGGATAGACCATATATTGGGACATAAAACTAGCCTCAGCAAATTTAAGAAGATTGAAATCATAAGCATATTCTATGATCACAAGGCTTTGAAATTGGATATCAACTCCAAAAAGAAAGCAGGAAAAAACAAAAACATACGGAGATTAAACAACATAATTTTAAAGAATGACTGGGTCAACGAAGAAATAAGAAGAGAGATCAAAAGATACATAGAAACAAATGAGAATGAAAATACATCCTACCAAAATTTTTGGGATGCAGCGATGCAGTTTTAAGAGGAAAATTTATATTATTACAGGCCTATCTCAAGAAACAAGAAAAATCCCAAATAAATGACCTCACATTACATCTTAAAGAACTAGAAAAAGAAGAACAAATGAAACCCACGGTCAGCAGAAGAAAGGAAATAATAAAAATCAGAGCAGAACTAAGTGAAATAGAGAAGAAAAAAACAACAGAAAAAAAATATTGTGACAAAGAGCTGGTTCTCTGAAAAGGTTAAGAAAATTGACAAACCCTTGGCTAAACTCACTAAGACAAAAAGAGAAAAGACACTAATAAACAAAATCAGAGATGAAAGAGGGGAAGTTATCACGGACACCACAGAAATACAAAGGATCACCCAAGAATACTATGAAGGACTACATGCCACCAAATTCAATAACCTAGAAGAAATGAGCAAGTTCTTAAAAACATATAGCCTTCCTAGGCTGAATCACAAAGACTGGAAAATCTAAACAGACTGATCACCAGTAAGGAAATTGAATCATTCATCTAAAACGTTCCCAAAAGCAAAAGTCCAGGGCCAGATGGCTTCACTAGTGAATTCTACCAAACCTTCAAAGAGGATCTAATACCTGTCCTACTCAAACTCTTCCAAAAAGTTGAAGAAGGGACGATACTCTAACTCATTTTTGAGACCAACATTACCCTGATTCCAAAACCTGGTAAGGATAACACAAAAAAAGAAAACTGTAGACCAATATCTCTGATGAATAGAGATGCAAAAATTCTAAACAAAATTCTTACAAATCAAATGCAACAATTCATTGAAAAATTATGCATCATGACCAAGTGAGGTTCATCCCAGTGACACAAGGATGGTTCAACATCCACAAATCCATCCATGTGACACATCACATAAACAAAATAAAGGACCAAAGTCATATGATATATCAATTGATGCAGTAAAAGCATTTGACAAGATACAACATCCATTTATGATTAAGACACTTAATAAAATAGGTATAGAAGGAAAATATCTTAATGTAATAAAGGTCCTATATGACAAACCCTCAGCTAATATTATAATTAACAGTGAAAAATTGAAGCTCTTTACTTTATGATCAGGAACACAACAGGGCTGTCTCCTATCACCTCTGCTTTTCAACATAGTGTTGGAAGTCCTCGCCAGAGAAATCAGGCAAGAGAAAGAAATAAAAGGCATCCAAATTGGGAATGAAGAAGTTAAATTGTCACTCTTTGCAGATGACATGATGCTATATATAGAAAACCCTAAAGACTCCACCAAAAAGCTATTAGAAACAATCAGTGAAAATAGTAAAGTTGTCAGCTACAAAAGCAATGTACAAAAGTCCATTGCATTTCTATATATTAACAATGAAATCTCAGAAATAAAAAAAGAAATAAACAAAAAATAAAAAATGAAATTAAAAGAAAATCCTTTTGCAATTACAATAAAAATAATAAAATAGCTAGAAATAAACTTAACCAAGGATTTGAAACACCTATATGCTGAAAACCATAAGACATTTTTAAAAGAAATTAAAGAAGACACAAGAAATGGAAAGACATTCCGTGTTCATGTATTGGAATAATCAACATAGTTAAAAAGGCCATATTACCCAAAGCAATATACAGATTTAATGCAATCCCCATCAAAATCCCAATGGCATTTTTTAAAGAAACAGGACAAAAAAATCATCAGATTTGTATGGAACCACAAAAGACCTCGAATAGCCAAAGCAATCCTAAGAAAAAAAGAACAATGCTGGAGATATCACACTCCCTGACTTTAGCTTGTATTACAGGGGAACAATTATCAAACCAGCATGGTATTGGCAGAAAAACAGACACACAGACCAATGGAATAGAATTGCGAACCCAGAAATAAAACCACATAAATATGGACAGATAATTTTTGACAAAGAAGCAAAAAACATACAATGGAGAAAAGACAGCCTCTTCAATAATTGGTGCAGGCAGAATTGGAAAGCCATGTGCCAAAAAAATGAAACTGGACTGCTATCTATCACCATGTACCAAAATTAAATAAAGTTGGTCAAAGACCTAAGCATAAGACCTGAAGTAATAAACTGCATAGATGAAAACATAGGCACTGAACTTATGGACCTTGGGTTCAAAGAGCATTTTATGAATTTGACTCCAAAGGCAAAGGTAGTAAAAGATAAAATAAATGAATGGACTGCATCAAATTTGAAAGCTTTTGCACAGCAAAAGAAACCATGGACAAAATAAAGAGGCACCCAACAGAATGGGAGATTATTTTTGTAAACAGCGCCTCTGATAATGGGCTAATATCTAAAATATACAAGGAACTCATACATCTCAACAACAGAAAAACAAACAACCCAATTGAAAAATTGGCAGAGGATCTGAAGAGACATTTTGCCAAAGAGGACATACAAATGGCAAATAGACATGAAAAAAATGCTCTATATCACTAATTATTAGAGAAATGCAAATAAAAACCACAATGATATATCACCTCACCCCAGTTAGAATGTCTATCATCAATAAGACAGTTAGTAGCAAGTGTTGGAGAGGCTGTGGAGAAAAAGGAACCCTCATATGCTGTTGGTGGGAATGCAGACTGGTGTAGCTGCTATGGAGGGCAGTGTGGAGGTTCCTCAAAAAATTATGAGTAGAATTACCATATGACCCAGCAATCCGTCTCCTGGGTGTCTACCCCAAAAATCTGAAAACATTTATCCATAAAGACATGTACGCTCCAATGTTCATAGCAGCTTTATTTACGGTGGCCAAGACATGGAATCAACCAAAATGTCCTTCGATAGATGAATGGATAAAGAAGTTGTGGTATATATACACAATGGAATACTATTCAGCGGTCAGGAAAGATGAAATAGGACCATTTGCAACAACATGGGTGGATCTTGATATTATAATGCTAAGCAAAATAAGTCAGACAGAAAAAGCAGAGAACCATATGATCTCACTGATATGTGGTATATAAAACTGAAAACAACAAAAGACAAACAAATGAAGGACGAAAAACTCATTGACCTAGTCAATGGTTTAGGGGTTAGCAGAGGTTAAGGGGAGAGGGGGGCTCTAGAAGAGGGTAAACAGGGTCTAATATATGGTGATAGAAAGAGAACTGACTCTGGGTGGTGAGCATACAATGTGAGATATAGATAATGTATTACAGAATTGTACACCTGAAATCTATTTAATTTTACTAACAGTTGTCACCCCAATAAACTATAATTAAGAAAAATAAAGAAAGAAATGCACATGATGATTGAAGGTAAAAAATGCAAACTGAAAATATAACTAATAACTGAAAATAACTATTAGAGGTTGTTATTAAGAAAAACAAAAATAAATTTGATGCCTCAGCAATGTCAATAAAAAGTTGAACATACTTTAGATCATAGGAAGATCCAAATAATCAAAGATTGGAGAAACTCTTTGTTTTAGTCGTAGAAGAAAAAAGATGAAGGTTGTGATATGGGAAATGGTGTCCTGTGTCAAGAGAATGACAGAAGACTCAGGAAGCTAGAGCTTAGTGAGAAAAAAGTAAAACAGGAAGATATTTCAAGGATACCATATAGAACTGTAATGACTGGTCTGCCTGACTACAAGTATAATAACATATTTATTTCGAGCAAATTAAATCTATGTATTTAACAGTTTGAAATCATTTTCCACTATTGTTGCTTATGAAAAAGTGTGTTTGATACATGCTATATTTGATCTATTCTGTATTTGCAAATCCAAGCAAAAATTTGATAAGTATTATTTATGCTGCTCAAATATAATACTTCATGGAATATAACTGTATGCGATATTAGTGGATTCTATAAGGAGGATAAATAGGACTCATAGGTAATTATCACAGTATTTAAGTACATGTAAATAGAAAAATAAATTATCTTCCCCACCATCTCATGTATCTCTAATCATACTATGCCCCCTAAAAATCTAAATGGTGAGAAAAAAAAAGAAAGGAAAGAAATCCACTCCAGATTCTATTAAGACTGAGTCTATGTAGTATATGAATTTGCTTCTGTTCATGAATTCTCCAACAGAAGTGTTGGCTTTCAGTTCAAACTGATGATTGCAAATGAGACTACCAACTGATTCTAATTCTGCTACTTGTAGATGCCAAAGCCTTCTGTCATTAGACATCCAAATTTTCTTGTTTGGAGTTTTCCAATGATTGAATTTTAATATTAAGATATAACTCATATTATGGCTCAGCTGTGGCAGAGGAGCCATTAAATCAGGCTGTATTCAGCAGGCAGTGGAGTCTGCCCTAAATCTGAATTTCACTACTAGTGGGGAAGATAGTGAACAACGTGATTTGTAGCATTGGAAGTTAGATTCCCTTGTCAAATTAAAGAGTTGTGTCAAGAAAATTGCAACTATTATAAGTGTGAAATGCAGGCTATATTATTAATACTAAATAATTAAAATTGGTATATTTCCAGTTAAAACAAAGGTCCTGTTTAGTTTTAAAAAATTAGTATGAATGCACATAGTTAAGAATATAATGTGAAATGAATATCTCTATATAAGAGGATTTTATATATCTCTCTATAAGAGGGCTTACAGGTAGAAATACCACAAAAATTTATATTACTGTTCTAAATATCTAGGGAAAATTATTGAATATTTCACCCAAATATCCTCATTAAAATGCCTTGTTTTCCTTCCATTGTGGTTAATAAAGCATGCTGTTATTTCTTTGAATCTGATACTTTTAGTACTGTTTATGTTTTGATGTGGGAATCTGTTTTAATCCTACCTTCAATTTCTTGGTTTCTAAATATTTGTCATATGCCTAGCACTTTCACAATTGTATGAACATTATGTTACTCTTACTTTAATTTATTTTCTTTATATCAACTCGCTATTCTATGTTACATTTTAACTTAAAAGGTAACAATATCATTATGGTAAAAATATCAGTATCACTTGTCATGTTTAAAAGCTAACTAAAAATACACTGTGGAAAATGTTGTTATTAAATTCTCTTGAGGTTTTGAGGCTGCCAAGGTTTTGAGTTTACACCCCATTTTCTCTTTGTTAAGACAGTTTAAAAGAAACATTAGAAATTTCTACTTGGTGCAATGTAAAAAAAAAACACAAACAAACAAATAATAATGATAGGAATGGATTAAAGAGAATTTGATTCATTACACACTACATTTAATAATATTATTAATATCTGTGAACACAACTGCCATTGCAGTTAGAATACTGAAATAACTTACCTACATGTATTCCTGATCCTAGTGTTCCTCTCCATATAGAAATATAAATGAGAGAGAGAAATTAAGAGAGAGAGAGAGAGAGAGAGAGAGAGAGAGAGAGAGAGAGATCATCACATTTAAAAATATTCCAATTATTTTCCAAAGTTGGTTGTGCTAATTTATATTCCAACCAGTGACTTACAAGGACAAGTATTGAAATATATCTACTGCAACATTTGGTATCATCAAAATTCTAATGTGTTTTTGTTTTGTTTTTGTTTTTTTAATTGGGGGATACTGGGGAACAGTGTATTTTTCCAGGGCCCATCAGCTCCAAGTCGTTGTCGTATAATCTAGCTGTGGAGGGTGCAGCTCAGCTCCAAGTCCAGTTGCCATTTTCAATCTTTAGTTGCAAGGGGTGCAGCCCACCATCCCATGTGGGAATTGAACCAGCAGCCTTGTTGTTGAGAGCCTGCGCTCTAATCAACTGAGCCATCCAAGCGCCCCTAATGTGTTTTAGTCAGAGGCTTGTAAACTTTGCTTTAATCATGGTTTGAATTTGTCCATATTTCTATTGAGCTGTTTGGTAATTGATTTGTAGAAATGTGGTGTGTGTGTACATATGTATATGTGTATATATGCTATTCTTGATATTATTCCCTTGGTCAGTTATGTATGTTGTGAATATATTCACTCAGTTCATATTTTGTCTTTTATTTTAGTTTGCTAAATCAAAATTGTAATTTCTGTGTGTCCAGAATTAAAATTTTTTAGAGATGAGGTCGGACAATTAAATTTGTGAACTTGTTGCAATTATGTTGCTAAACTTTTTTGATATTACAGGTATTATTCATTATGAATTTGTACCCACTGGACAAACAGTTAGCCAAGTTTACTATTTGGAAGAGCTGAAAAAAGTTAGACGACCTGAACTTTGCGCCAACAATTCATGGCTCTTGAATCATGGCAATGCACCAGCTCACACAGGAGATTTTAGCCAGTAAACAAATAACTGTATTGGAACACCCTCCTTACTCACCTGATCTGGCCCCCGATGACTTCTTCTGGCCCCTGATGACGTCTTTCTTTACCCAAAGATAAAGGAAATATTGAAAGGAAGACATTTTGATGACATTCAGGACATCAAGGGTCATACAACAACAACTCTGATGGCCATTCCAGGAAATGAGTTCCAAAATTGCTTTGAAGGGTGGACTAGGCGCTGGTGTCAGTGCATAGCTTCCCAGGGAGAGTACTTCAAAGGTGACCATAGTGATATTCAGCAATGAAGTATGCAGCATTTTTTCTAGGATGAGTTCACGAACTTAATTGTCAGATCTCATATAGTACTTCTGGATCTTTTTAAAGAAATGATGCCTCCACATATATCAACAATATAATCACATTTATTTTCCACTGCACATTTTGAAATGTTATAATAAATTTTATATAATTGGTATCATACATGCCATGTAATATTAATTTAGATGCTAATAATAAAAAAATAATTAAGATAGCTAATACTTTTGAAATTCTAAAACTTAGTTTTTAAAACAATGAGTGAAATAACTAATAATAATGGAATTTTAATAACACAACTGGTTATTGACACAACTGATATTAAAAATACCACCTATGAAAATGTAGTACAAGTAAAGATTTAAGAATACATTTGATTACATTATTACATTAGGGAAGAAGAAAGAATGAGAATAAATTAAATTATTTACCATAGTTCCAAGTATCTTTCAGAACATCAATCAGAATGCATACCAACACAAAGTGTGTGTGTGTGTATGTGTGTGTGTGTGTTCGCATAGGCATGCATATTACATTCATATTACTGAAAGCAACGACCAAAATAAGATCTTCGTCCAGAATAAAATGTCACATTAGCTATAGAACAAGAAGTATAAGAGTTAAAGTAGATTTATCCTAAGAAACAATGTAATTAAGAATGAAATGATGATATTTTTAAATGTCTGAAAGAAAAAATATGTCAACTAAGATATCAAGGACATTAGAAATTATCCTCAACAATAAATGAGATTTAGACTCTCAGGCAAACAAAAACTGAATAATTTATTTCCAAGAGACCTAATCCACAAACATGATAAAGAAGTTCTTCAGACAGAAGGAATATGAAAAAATCTTGGATGTTTACAATATAATGAACATATCATAATGAAATAAATGAAAATAAATCATTTTAATTTTTAATTAAGAGATTACTGACTAAAGTAAAAATAATCATAACATACTATATATTTTGAAAGGGGGTTGCAAACTTTATTTCTAAAAGGCTAGATAGTAAGGATTTTAGTCCCATGGTCTCTGTTGCAACTACTTAACTCTGACACTGTAGCAGAAAAACTGCCATAGATGATATGTAACATGAGTGTGGCTTTGTTCTAACAAAACAAAGCCTTGTTTCTGCAAACAGGTGCAGTCTAGTTTAAAATCTTCTCTGTAAAAAACACTACTAAGGAAATGACTGGGAGATAATACCTAGTAAAGAACTTTTATCTGATGAAAGACTGATACATCTTAAAGATTAATTACAAGAAACCATATAATACAGCAAAAAGTAGGCATGAGATTTGAACAGACCTAAAGCGACTTATGGCAAATACACAAATGAAGCATGCTGAAAATCATTGGTCATTATGTAAATGTAAGTTAAAACCATACATTTTTTAGATTGTCTGCAAGTTAAGTGACCATATCTATCTAGAAACAACAAAATGCCTATAACCTAGAATACCCCTTTGTCCCCATTTCCCATTCATATTGCCCAAGGTTAACCACTATTCCGACTTCTAATGGCATATATTAAATTTTATCTACTTCTGATGAATAGCATTATGCAATGTGTACTCTTTTGTGGCTGGCTTCTTTAACTAATGTATTTATTCTGTTTAGCTCTTTTTTCTTTTGTATTACTGTACTTCATTGTGTAAATATATCAACATTATTCATTGATGGAAATTAAGGTAGTTTCCAATTTTTTCGTGTTGGTATGGAGATTATTATAGTACATACGAGTATATCTTGATGAACACATGTATGTATTTTTGGTAGTGTATACCTACGAGTGGAATGAATGGGTCACAGGGCACACATATGGGTAGCTGTAGTGAACACTGCCAAAGATGTTTCGGAAGTGATTGTACTAATTTGCACTCCTGCCAGCCAACATTTGTTATTTTCCATCTTTTTTTTCCATTTTAATCATTCTTTTTTGGTGTGTTTGTATTACATTGTAATTTTTATTTGCATTCCCTTTATTACTAATTGTGTCAAGTATCTATTGCTGCATTCCAAGTCTCTGTAAAACATATGTATAATCTAACATTCATTTATTATTTCCTGTATTCTGTGGGTTTTCTGGGCAGTCCTTTGCCTGGTTTCAGCTGAGCTTATTCATGCAGCATCATTCAGCTGGTGGGAAGGTGCCAGATATCCTTTTTTGATATTTGTGATCCTTGAGATGCCTCACTTCTCCTCTACTTGTCTTTGTATCCAACAATAAGCCTGATAGCTTTCTTACGTAGTAGTTTTAGAATGCTTCCACCATTGGGACACTTTCACCTGGTGGAAGTTACAAGGCCTATTGAGATCTAGGTCTGTCATATTCTTTTGGGAAATCAAGTCACAAGGACTGGCCAGATTCAAGGCTGGGGAAATATATAAAAACAAACCCTCAATGGAAGAGCTGCAAAGAAACTTTTATTGATAATACGGTGTTTACTGCATGTCACCACCTGTATCATAATATAGGAGACAATATATATGAAGTTCTCTTTCTGGAATTTATATTCTGCTCCATTGGTTTGTTTGATTTTCCTTCAAACAATACCACACCATCTGAACTGTTACAGTTTAAAATAAATCTTGATATCAAGGAATATAATTCCTCCAACTTTGTTTTCAGTATTAACATGGCTACTCAACCCTATGGACTTGAATTTAAAAATTGACTTTTAATTTTTGAAAAACAATGCTACGATTTTGATTGGTATTAGTATAAATACACAGATTAATTTGAGGAGAATTGCCATACTTATATTACATTTATTAATCATGAACATTTATTTAAGTTTTTCTTAATTTCTCTCCATACTTTTATGTAGTTTTCAGTGTAGAAGTTTGTAGCACTTTTAACATTTGTTCATGGGGAGTTTATATTTTGTTGATGCTATTACAATTGATAGAATTTTAAAGTTTATTTACAATGTCTTACTAGTATAGAGAAATATAACTAATTTCTGTACATAGATATGGTTTCTAAGACCTTGCCATAATAATTAATAATTATTTATTAATTGAATAGAATATACATCTTTTTGAAATTTTTATGTAATCTTGTCATCTGCAAATAATGATAATTTTATATCTATTCTTATGACTTGATTTTTTTTTTTTTGAGTTTCGTATTGCGTTGGCTTTGTCTCCTGATACATTGTAATGAAAGTGGACTGTTGTTATTACTTCCAATTCCAATGAAAATGATTTTAATATTGTACCATTTAATATATGTACTGTAGAATTTTTGTGGATATTCTTTATTAGATAAACAATGTTTCCTTTTATTTCTAGTGGGTTACAAATTCTTGTCAGAAATGAGGGCTTCATTTTGTCCCACTCTTTTGGAGAGGGGCAATTAGTGAGATGGTCATTTGGCTCTTCTCTTTCTTTCCATTAATGTTATGAATTGCATAGATTGACTTTTAAACTAATCTTCTAATCCTTGAATAAAGGCTAGTGCCCATTGTAATGTAGAATGCTTTTCTATATTACCAGATTCTATTTGCCAATATTTTTAGCATACATAAAAAAAAAAAAATAAGTAAATATCAATGTTTTACAATCATGTTCCCAATAAATTTATATAAATTTCCTTCCTTTTAATGTTCTTTTCAGGTTATGCGGGCATGTGAGGTGATTCGTATGCTCTACTCACTGGAAAAAATTGTGTAAATTTGGTGATAATGTTTTTTTCATTATTTGGAAGGCTACATTGATAAAATCAAATTTGGTGTATATCTGCACACGCGTGCGTGTGTGTGTGTGTGTGTGTGTGTGTGTGTGTGTGTGTGTGTGTGTTGTTTTTAAATACCAGGCAGGAATATTTTCCTTAATATATATTTATATTTTCTCCTTTTGAAAATTTTGGTAAGTTGTAATTTTGAAGAAATTCATCTACATTTTTACATTTGCGTAAATGAAGTTGTTTACAATGTCATCTCATTATTTGTTTTAATGTCTATGTGCTCTATATTGATAGCGCATTTTTCATTTCTTAACTGGAAATAGTTTTTTTTTTCTTTTTTATTGATCAGTTTCGTAGGAGTTTATTAAGTTTATTTATTGTTTCAAAATCAAATTTGATTTTGTTCTCTATTTTACTGTTTTCTATTTCATTAAATTCTGCTGCATCTATATTATTTCCATTCTATTATTTTTAGGTTTGATTTTTCTTTTTCTAGTTTCTCTAGATGGGAAGGTAAATTGCTTATATACACTGTTTTATTTTTTCTAATACAGTAGTACCTCGGTTTTCGAACGTCTCCATTGACGAACACTTTGGTTTACGAAGGCGGTAAACCCAGAAGTAAATGCTTCGGTTTTTCGAACATGCCTCGGAAGTTGAACATGTCACGCAGCCTCCGCTGAGTGCAAGATCCTGATACCTAGCTGTCAGCTGTTGAGTCCTGAGCACCTGCGCAACATGGTGGTGATATTTGGGCTTATTTGGCGATCAATCTGTGCTCATCTCATCTCAGGAGCACTCTTGCAACCAATTTGTTTTTGTGACTGTGTGGAGCCCAGTGCATCAATCTGTGTTCATCTAATCTCCATAGCCCTCTTGCAACCCATTTGTTTTTGTGACTGTATGCAATCAGTCTGTGTTCATGTCATCTCAGGAGCGCTCTGCCAATCACCCCTTGCTGTGAGAAATGGATAAAAGCTGTGAAGCCAAGAGAATCATTAACAGAACAACAATAGAGGTGAAGAGGAAATTATTTCCAAGCATAAAAGTGGTGTCCATGTGTGTGATCTGGCAACGCAGTTCGGTATTGCCAAATCTACAATTTGTACCATCTTAAAAAATAAGGAAGCCATTAAAGGAGCCAGTATTGCAAGAGGAGTTAAAACACTTACAAGACAAACAGCACAGACAATTGAAGAAATGGAAAAAGTGCTTTTCATATGGATAAGTGAAAAACAGTTGGCCAGTGATAGCATTTCTGAAAGCTTAATTTGTGAAAAAGCTTTACATTTGCATGCTGACCTCGTCAAAAACACCCCTGGAACAAGTGCTGAGAGTGATATTTTTAAGGCAAGTAGAGGGTGGTTTGAAAAATGTAAGAGGAGAAGTGGCATACACAATGTGGTGAGACATGGTGAAGCTGCCAGTGCCAACAAAGAAGACGCCGACCAATTTGTTTTGGAATTTAAAGATTATGTAGAGGCAGAGCGTTTCCTTCCCCAACAAGTTTTCTACTGTGATGAGACAGGCCTCTTTTGGAAGAAAATGCCAAAGAGGACCTACATAACAAAGGAGGAGAATTCATCACCAGGACACAAGCTTATGAAAGACAGGCAAACCCTTTTATTTTGTGGGAATGCAAGTGGGGATTTTAAGTTGAAGCCTTTGCTAGTCTACCATTCTGAGAACCCCAGGATATTTAAGAAAAAACAATGTCATAAAAAGCAAATTGCATATGATGTGAAGGGCAAACAGCAAAGCTTGGGTAACCAGGCAATTTTTTATTGAGTGGGTTCATGTAGTGTTCAGGCTAAGTGTAAAAAAATACCTCCAAGACAAAAATCTCCCAATGAAGTGCCTGCTTGTTATGGACAATGCTCCAGCTCACCCCCTAGGCTCAGAGAATGAGTTGATGAAAGAGTTCAGTTTTATCAATGTAAAGTTTTTGCTCCTCGTCCTCCCCCCGGGCCCCAACACACTTCTCTCATCCAGCCCACAGACCAGCAGGTTATATCTAATTTTAATTTTAAGAAGCTTGACACCAAAGCACTGTTCCAAAGGTGCTTTGAGGTGACCTCGGACACAAGACTAACCCTCAGAGAGTTCTGGAAGAATCATTTCAATATCCTACGTTGCTTACATCTCATAGACAAAGCATGGAGGGATGTGTCTCACAGAACAATGAAGTAAGCATGGAAGAAATTGTGGCCAGATGCTGTCCCTGAACGTGTATTTGAGGATATTGAAGAGGATGCTCCTATTGTTGAGGATATTGTGTCTCTGGGAACGTCCATGGGCTTGGAAGTGAGTAGTGATGATGTGGAGGAGTCAGTGGAGGACCACAGGACTGAACTCACCACAGAAGAACTTCAACACAGTCTGACAGAGCAGCAATAGGTGGCGATTGAGGAATTGTCTTTAGAGGAAGAGGGAAGAGAAAGTGTTTCTACTGCACTGATCGAAGAAATGTGTGCAACATGGGTTGAAGTACAATTTTTTGTTGAAAAATATCACCCCGATAAAGCTGCAATAAGTCATGTCACTAATACTTTCAATGGTAATGCGATGTCTCACTTTAGACAAATTTTAAAACATCAGAAAAAGCAAATGCCAATTGAAAAAATTTTTAGTGAGGAAAAGATCCAGTGAGTCTAAACCAGGTGTCAGTGGTGTAAAAACATCAAGGGAGTGAATGGCAGCAGAGTGATTCTGGAAGAGGGCTACAGAACACCTGAACAACACTCACCTATTTCGATTATGGAAGAGGGCTATAGAACACCTGAACAACAGTCACCTACTGAAGGGGACCTCCCATTGAAACCATGACTATCATCACTGCAGGTAAGAAAAAAATTACATTTTCATTTTTATCATCTACAGTATTATTTTTACATTGTGTTTATTTATTATTGCTTTTGCAGTACAGTATATTTTATTGCTTTCATCATGTATCATTTTATGGATCTGTGGTATCATTCGATAGTAAAATTCATCCTAAATTGCTGTTTTAGGGGTTTATTTTAAAGGTCTGGAATGGATTAATCCATTTTGCATTACTTTCTATGGGAAACCGTGCCTCAGTTTTTCAACGTTTCAGAACTCGAACGATCTTCCAGAACGGGTTATGTTAGAAATCTGAGGTACCACTGTATAAGTATTTACATCTATACATTTCTTCCTAAACACAGATATTTTTACATTGCATAAGTAAAGACATTTTTTTCTGTTCAAAATATATTCTAATTCACTCTTCAATAATTTTTTTTCAATTTTGGATTATTTAGAAATGTAATGCTTTCATAATAGCAGTTGGCAATTTTCTTGCTATTGATCTTTAGCCTAATTCCATTGTTCTTGGAAAATACACTGAATGATTTTAATTTTTTGAAGTACATGAGGATTTCTCTATGGCTCAACGAGCTTTGGTAAATGTTTTAAGTGCATTTGAAAAGATTGTGAATTGGATTCCTTTGATGTACAGGATCTAATATATGTCAGTTAGGTCAAATTTGTGATTTGTGTTTTCTTATTTTTCTATATTTTTACTGATATGTTTATGTTTGAGTGATTTTTCTTCTATAGTGACAAATGCCTTTCTGAATTTATTATTGGGGATCTGTATGTTTATTCTTTTGAGTTTTACAGTTTTTATATATTTTATATCTAGATCGCTTGAATTTAGGTTAGGAGAATAATAGGTTGCTGTTAGATTACATACTTAACATTGTGACAAATCCTTCTTCATTTCTAGCAATGTTTATGTTGTTATTTTTTTAAAAAGATGAAAATCTTATTATTTTACTTGGAATATTTTATTCATTAACATGTCATATAATTACTAATATATATGACTTTAAATCTATCTTCTAATTATTTGAGTTTTCTATGACCCACCTGCATCATGTTTCTTTTTTCCCTTTTTTGGGAGAATTAATGTATTGTTTTTGGTAATAGCTGTTAATCATTCATGATTTTATTATTTTTTCAATGTTAGTAATATGACCCTTTATCTGAATATATTATAACAAAATCATTAGTGTTCGTAACTCCCTTTTTTCAGCATTGATAGCATGCAATTTAGTTCTATATTTTAAACTCCAGAATATTATATAATTAGTGATTTGTATAGTCAATATTCATTACTTTCAAACATATTTGCTCTTCCTGGTAGTTTTTTATTCCCTTATTAATTTTTTTTGTTTGCATCTAAGAGTATTTTTCTTCAATCTGAAAATTTCACTTTAGGGTTTCTTTTAGAGCAAGACTGCATGGTATCAAATTTCCTTATATTTTCATTGGCTGAAAATTTATTTATTTTTCTCTTATTTTTTGACAGATATTTTTTAGTATATAAATTCCAGATTGAAAATTGTTTTTATTGTTTATATGTTAGTTTCTTTCTTGCTGTTAAATTTGTCTTTCTGTTGACTTCTGGCTTTCATTATCTCTTTTGAAAAGATTTTAACTCAGTTTCTAATTTTAATATTTCTTAGACTTTTAAAGAAATGTGTCTTTCTTTTTAGCCTGGACACTTTTAATACATTGTTTTTCTTTGCTTTCATTTTCTGGAATTTCACTAAACTGTAGCTCACAGTGGTTTGCTTTGAATTTGTCATACTTAATTTGCTCAGCTTCTTGAATCTGTATGCATACATATTTTTTAAATCATTTAGTATTTAGTTTTTCTGTATATTGTTATTTCTCAGCAGTTGGCCTTGATATCCTGTGATAAGGGATTTTAAGACAATTTTGTGCTTTGAAGAGATTACTGGTTTGGAAAAGACCTTACTTATAGGATTGAGTGACACGTCGGTCCTCTGTCATCAACTTGATTAGCTTTTTCAGGCAAAACACAGGTTACAGTAGTTTGAGGGCTAATTCTTCCTTGGGAAAGAAATAGAGACTACAAGTGAGTGTACAGTTAGAAGATCAGCATTTAGAATGCAACAGAAATTTCCTTTCAACATGAAGAAATAAAAAACAGTGATATATATATATATATATATATATATATATATATATATATATATATTACATATATAATGTACACACACACACATCTATATATTACATATATAAATAAAACCTTATATCTATATGGGTGTATGTGTGTGTATCAGTGAAGTTATAAATATTTTCAGATTTGTTGTCTGGATATTATGTTAGTGATCATCTGATGACATATTTTCTCTGTAAAGTAAAAGCCAAAGTTATTTGCTTAAAAACCATTGGGAGTATTGGGGCTTTGAGGAAGTTTTTAGAGAGGCAAACATTTTTAAATGATTATTATGAAAATTATAAAACATTTGAATGGGGTAAGAGTAAAGTTTTTGGAACATTGTTTAGTCACCAGATAAAATTTCTGACAGTGGATTTCATGTAGTGTCACTACCACCATCTGGGTAATTTTATGCAAAACATTCAGCCACTTTATCATGGGACAGAAAAAGCAAATATTTAGATTTGTGAAGGTCTTGAAATTTAAGGGTGGAAATCTTAAAATATGGGCATGAACATGATGAAAGAATGAACCATGTTTCAAGATGAGCAGAGTGAGGAGGCAGCAGATAGCTTATGTACAAAGAGAAAGTAAGGGATTTGGGGGATAGAGGGAGAGTCAGCATGTAAGAAAATTATTTTCTAGGGAAAGCAAAGGAAGAATATGCGAACACTAGAAGTATAAAGTTGAGCTTCTCCTTGCTCTGCAGAGTGAGAGAGAAGTGCTTGTTAAATACATATTAAAGAAAATACATGGACATGACTTTGGAGCAAAATGAATCCAATAATAAGTATACCAGTTATAGATTTAATAAGATTCTTGAAAAAATTAAATGAATTTCTCATTAAGTAAGGTTTTAACAACATAATTCACTCTAGGGGGAAAAAGTAGAGTTTAAAATTCTGAATAGGTCTTAGTAATAACAGCAACATACTATATTAAGAAATTTAATTTAGTTGAGATTGCTTTTTAATAAACGTACAGAAAGCAAAGTACTGAAAATTTTGCCTGGAGTATTCTGTGAGATATTTAGCTATGTGAAAAAGACAAGGTTAACATTGAGATGTCCATTGCTTCTGTCCAGTTGTTCCCACAACTCCAGTAGTTCTTTTGCGCTCCTTTTCATTGTTGGTCTAAGAAAATCTTTAATGGCCCTTGCAATCTTATTGCTTAATCTCACCATCCACTCATTATTTTTCTGTGACCAAGTGTTAGGAGTGATTGCTCTAGTTTCTGATGGACCACCCCCCCCCGCCCAGTTGAAATGATCTTCCCTCCCTAAATGGCTTACCAATTGTGGGGTGGTAAGAGCCACCTATCCCTGATACAGCCAACAAAAGAATGCATTTTCTGTAAATAATTTAAAAACAATAAAAATCCAAATAAAATATATGCACTGACAATAATAAATAATGTGAATGATAAAATAGTTCTTCCTAAAAAATAATTGGTGGTGTAACTTCTAAACAGTTATGGTAGTAAGGTATTTTAATACAAGAAATTCTCGCTTTGTATGTTTCTTATATGCACACATTTCAGTTACCATATTTTAATAAAGTCACACCAGTGTCCCAAAAACACAGTTCAACTTTCAGTTATCACAGTTTATGAAGTGTGAGTAGTTGCATAAAGTATAAGTTTCATTGGTAGACCTTCAGCCCACAAATCATTTTGTAAATAATGGATATACATCATGAACAATGACCAACCATGACATCACTTCTTTAAAAGTCTGTCAGTGATTTGTCACCGTGCATCTGTTATTCAGTTCATCACAAACAGCAAAGCCTGTAGTTCTGCTGACTCTTTGTCTCACAGTGATAGGCCATGTGGCATTTACAAAATTTGATATTAAAATGAAGCAATCAGTCAACAAAGATGAAAGTGCAGTAAGAAATGACAATTGATAATGTTGGAGAAAAATGAAATCTAAATTGCATTCAAATGCAGATATTAAAAAAGTAGCTGACAATGGGGATGTTGCTACTGCCACCATTCTAGAGACTCTGTATATGCAGCCAGAAGATTTTAGTGAAGGCAAATTTAGAGACATAATGAAGAAAGTAGTTTCAACAAAGAAGATAAGGATTTTCCAGAGGAAGTAATGTAAAGGGAAAACAAAAAACAAAAAACTTCACATTAAAGGAAGCCTGAGAGATATTTAACAATATTGAAAGCACAAAAATTAAAATATTGGAAACTGATCCAAAATTAGAATGGAGGATGATAATTCCTCAAGCTATAGGAAAGATGCTCACGTCATTGCATAAGTTTACATGACATAGTCAAGTATTTTTAGTAAGAAAATAAATACTTTAATTTCAGCGTTTCAAATTTCAGTTAAATAGTTTTACTACTTTTCACTTCCCTATACATTTATAAGCAACAGTAAGGAGTCTTTATGTTTTGACAAAAAATTTTAAGGATAGTGGAACAATGATAAATTTTCCATTAATTTGAAAATCGTTTCATACTGTTTCCACTTGCAAGGTCTTTTTTTTATTTTGATTACTGTGCATAATGAGGACTAGTTTTACTATACACAAAACTATCAAATTAGCACAATATTATTATTTATTCTTTAGTAAACATTGTACATTACATGAACATCCATTTGGAACTCTCAATTAAATAATAAACATATGTTGACTAAGCTATACATGTTCATTTTAACAGAAAATTTATAACAGTTCAGAATATTTAAGCAATACTTTGGGCTGAATTTGTTTCTCTAAAACCTAGGGCCCTAGTTATTCCTGCATTTAAAAAGTAAATATGAGTTTAACAATAATAGTACTGTGTTACTTCAACTTTGTCCTTCTTTGTGATCACTTTTAGTTTCTATTTGTGATAATTTTTTTTAAATTGCAGAAAGCTTCATGTTTTAATTTTTATGACTAACAGAATATTATATAGGCATAAATTTCATCTATATTTCTAAAAATACATGAAAATTTAACAACTGTTACTCCTTTATTTATTTGTTTCTATATATATTGATATATAATTTATCACAACTACTTCCAGTCTGGCTTTAACTTCACCTCACTTTTATAAAAAGCTTCAGATCATTTTTCTGACACCCATCCTGTCTGTCCATCTGAGTATTCCTCTGGTTAACTTGCCTGATCTCTGTTTCACTCTTATAAAACATTCCATTCAAAAATTAGCATCTAGTTCTTTGTATCAAATCTGGTCTGCAAGATTCCTTTCATTCCATACAGACTTCCCAAATTCTTCAGTTGGCAATTATATTTCCATATAATGACATCTCTTGGATGACTATTTTTCTTTCTTATACATACCAGCCAGTTCTATGCTTTCTATTGGTATTATTTTTTATACCCTTTCCCCACTCTGCAACATTGTCCCTTTTTATGGTCTAATGTAAATATTTCCCTTTAGCACATTTTGGGGATAATACATTATTACTGCCAGACTGTGTTTCCTTTTAAGACCTGCAACTATGTTTGGGCCCCATTTTCTTCTACAACTGCCTCCCTCCCAGCACAAAGTGTGCTCAGTCTCTCTATTCCTACTGCAGTGAAATAGGACATGCTTTGCTGGATCCTGAGAAATGACTAGGCTTGTTTATTAAAAATAAACTTATTTTATAAATGTGCACAATAGATTCATATTGTCATGAAATGTCATATCAATTGTGACTGAGCCCACATAAACTGTTAACAACAAAAGCCAAGGGTCAAATATACTTTATAATAGACTGCAGAAATCTTTTAGTCAGTTCAATTTAATTTTGCATTATACTTTTACAATAATAATTGATACTCACATTAGAAATTTAGGAAATAGAAAGATAAAAAGGAAATTATCCCTTAAGCCAATACCTCAGTAAGTTACTGTTTAAAAAAATACAGACATGCGCATTTATATTTTTTCTGTAACATAGCTATAGTTTTAATTTCAATAAAATTTAATGTAAAATGTGATATCATTATCATTAATTTCTGCATAAGATTATATTCTATTAATGCAGAATATTTTATGTTAAAATTTTTCTATTATTGGATATTAAAATTGAATCCAATTAGTAAACCCGAGTATTCATGTTAAAAAAATTAATTTCTACTCTTTTAATAACAAATCTGTTTTAAATTTTATCATCACTCCCATGTCTGTGTTTCTTTAATTTTCCCTATAATAAAAAGTAATAACTAATAAAAATTAAGATATTAAAGTATTATACGATTTATAAACTAACCAGCAAATAAAGAGTTAACATAAACTGATGGCAATGGATTTTATTCAAAGGGTTTCATTATAAAGAGACTGTATGTGTAATGCCTTTACCTGTATTTTCTAAATTAATAAAGTGACATAATAAAAAAGTCTCCAAAATTATCAAACAGTGCATTAATTCTAAAAAAAAAAAACCACAAAAACGCTATTTCCTATATGATCTCAGTTTTCCATATAAAAGATAAAATCAAATTTTATAGAGTGTATTAGTGTAAGTCTGCCAGTATATGAATATATGAAGCAAGAAAGGTGGGGTTTACCTGAGTGTTTCTCTCGTGCGGTTGAGAGAGAGAGAGAGAGAGAGAGCATATTTATAATAGACTTAAAATTTGCATTGGTTGCTTGTGGTTTGGAAGTGTCATTCATTTCCTAGTGTGACAGGTATATGTTTAATTCAGATCAAATTATATAATGTAGCCTGCGGAATGTGATTTTTCCAAAGTCCATTGGAGTAATATAGAGAGGTTAATGAGGAATTAAGAATAAACCACAACCAGAGGAGAGAACAGTATCAGGGGATAAGTGAGATGAACTCCACTGTAATATCCAGTTAGGACTGGATTGGAAGGCTCTCGGTCCTTTTTATAACATTGGCACATGATTGATGCCTCTAAAAGTTGTACCATAATACAAGGTTCAGTTACCTGTAGCCAGTTATACTGAGACAGGCATTGAATGTATTACATTCTATTTCAACTGGACTCTAGTTATAATGAACATAGGAGAGCAAGATTTGGTGTCAGATCATATGTGTCTAAGGTTTTCATACATGCATCTTTACCTTTAATGTCATAGGCATAATTAACATAACTTTGTAGAGGTACAGAAAGAATATGGAAAAATAAGAAACTACAAGTGATTAATAGCAACATAAAAAGAAAAGCCTAGAGGACGATTTCTGTCATGTTAGTAGACCTCAGTTCCAATAAGATAAAAGCAGTTGGCAGGTGCAGTTGTATGTGTACGTGTATAGATGGAATTCTACGTGATTTGATCAGTAAGGTATCAAAGATCTCTGCTTTCTAAACATATTCTATTTGTCCTAGAACTAAAACATTCATCTAGATCATAGGGTTGTTTGCCACATTGCACACAAATTACTTTCAATATTCTAAACATATTCAGCGACTTACTGATTTTATTTCTTAAAAAAATACAGACACTGAGCCTATAAAATGATTCATAATCAAGTGTCAAGATGTAAGTTCTGAAAATTTGATCGTGATATTAACACTTTGTGTTAATGAAAGAGGATTAATTAACATTCTACTATTTAAATAATGTAAATAATCTAGTTTGCAAGAATTGGCATTGCTTAATGGGAATAAGTAATGATGATTCAGTTTTTGAATATAATATCTTTTATTTAATTTTTTAAAAACGAATAAGTCAATATTAAAATTGACAAAACAGGTTACTTACCAAAGAGCTACTTGTATCATTATGATTGTTTTCTTTTTCCATTTTTCACTCTCAGATGAAGTCCCACAACTTGGACTTATTATATTACAGCTCCATGCCTTATCTATCTATCTATCTATCTATCTATCTATCTATCTATCTATCTATCTCCTGTGTTTTATCTGTGCACATGCTCAGTGGTGACTATTGATGTATGAGGATTCTATGTTAAAGTAACTTAAATTAAAAGACAAAGCTGTCTACTAAGTAACCTGTCACTAAATCAAAAGAAATGTCGCTGAATACAAGGCTAGAGAAAATAGAAGGTACTGTCCTGAAAATAATTTGTTTGTCTCTGGAAAGTGCATTTTTGAGGCTTTTCTCTCATGAACTAACTTTATATTTCCATGTGAATATCATTTTCTTCATGCACATTGGAGCTGTACACATTTAAGTGCCTGAGGACTTCAGTGTATAAAATGCATATTACCTATTTTGCAGTCCTGTTGTTCTTAAGGGTGATTGGCCTCTGGACTGCAAGGGGTTGGAGCACATGCATGATGTAACAATGCAGTCATAGCTGAAAACTTAGTAATTGATTAAGAAAAGAAAGTCACTCAATATGATTTAACCTCATAATGCACCATTTCAGTGTTAGTGTGCTAACTCCAAGGACCCAACACTTGCAAGGAAGAGGGGTCATATTTGGTGCATATTTGGAAAATTCATTTCCTTTGTTCTCAGCGTTTGTAAAATAGATTTTTTTCCTTTCTTCAATTCCGTGTACTTTTAGCACTAGTTAGCATTTTTCCCCCCTAGGACTTTCTCCAAATGACTTATTTTCTTTAAATGTTTTCTTTATTTTCCTCTGTATCTTAAAATCATTTTTATAAAATGTTCTTGATTCTTAACTTATTTTGAAATCTAAATGTGCCAGATTACATGTGATGATATCTGAATTAATTAATATTTAATACCTTGCTATGGGTCTGACATCAGACTAGTGTTTAGAGATATAACACGACTATGTTTAACATTATATATAGTTTGCTGTCATACATCTCTCTAGCACACACTTTTTTAAAATCAATGCCCTCTTTTTCTGCCTTCCTTAAATCACACTTCAGACAGAACATGCAATTGACCCATCGGTCCCCTAGATGTAACTCAATCCTGTCATTTATTTTACAGAAATGATCCTCACATGAATAATTAATTCATCTAGTATTCTCATCCCTAGCCTCTTCTTTGTTTTCTGTACTCAGCATGCTAACCTACACCATTGAGCTCCTCCTCTTAAATATCACTACTGGTTTTCTACTGGCTAAATTCAAAGAAATACTACTCAAACTTTCAAATTTATTTAACATGACTAGTCATCCCTTCTCCATTATACTATGTATTTTATTGTCCTCATTTCCTACCTCATTCCTCGTTTACTTGTCTGTTTGTGTCACCCCTCTCCTTTAATTTCAACAATGACCAATGCTCCCCTTTATCTTTTTAAAAATATATTTCTTAGAAAAACTTGTCTCAACTAAATGTAAACTCTCATCATTTCTTAATAGTCTCCTTTGAAAAACTCTTATGTATATTGATACTAACACAGTATATATAGTTTCCCAATTTCTCTATTTTGAAGTGACTTTGATAAATTTCTCAAATTTATCCATTATATTTGTCCAAATATAATTTTCTCATATTCATGTCTCTATTTAATTCTGTTTATATCACTAAATGCTATTTGAGACCTTGATCATGTTATACCTGCTGAGTAGATCTTTTTTTCTCCCCACTTCTATCTATTCTATATGTCATGATTCAGGATACTAATTAGCAAACATGACTATGCTACTTAAAAATAGGCAATTTGCTTAACCTTCCTGAGTCTTGATTTGCTAAATGCAGATAATGGTAATGGCTGCCTCATAAAGTTGTTTTTTGTATTAAATAGTTAATGTATGTAAAAAACTTTGGAAATTGTCTAACATATATTAAGTATTCAGTAAAAAATTCTAGGTAGTTTTGCTGTATACATCTTTATCACAATTGTTTTGCTGCAGGTATTTTCATCACAAACATATTTGATGCATAACTAATTGTCTGTAAGATAAATTTGCCATGAAAGATTAAATAACTGGTTGACAGTTGGGTATCATTTCTCCATTGATAAATCAACCATCCAGTTCAGCAGACTTAAAGTATTTAAGTTAGTTGTCAGTTTGGTTTCATTTCTCTATTGACAAAGTTCTTGCAGTACTCCCATTTTTTATATTGTATAAATCTTAGCCCTCGTAGTGGTGTATAGTGGTGTAGTTATGAGTAGACTTGGTGATCTTAAAATAATAGTGAATGATAACTACATATAAAGCCAGATTGCAAAGCTACATGTAAAGCCAAATTGCATACTATACTAGAAAATGATAACATAACAGTTTCTGTAAGTCCTTTGGTGAACAGTCATCTCTCCCACCATTAAAACTAAATGTTTACCAAGCTATGACAAATATAAAAGAGGCAGATAATAATTCATGCCAGTCTTTGAGAGTATTAATGATCAATTCTTGCAAATTGATACCTCTCTTTATAAAGGAAGAAATTTCAGCAAAGACAAAAACGAGGAGACGAATCAACAAGCAAAAAAAAAAAAAGTGTATAATACTATGAACGAAAGACTTCAAAGACAATATATTTTCATTTTCCACAATAAGGTTTTATTTTTTATTACATTTTTCGTATTTCATAATGGCCTTTTAATGTCCCTCATTTATTTATTTACTTATTTATTTACTTATTTAGTTAGTTCTTTTATCTTTTACAGTGAAATTGCCTATGGCTAATTAGTTATGCAGAAAAAAATGCTTGCAGGAAATATGCTTACAGCAAAGATGTTCATGATGAAACTACTGAACACATCAATAAATACTAACTTTTAAAATTATCAGTAAACCTTTAAAATAATACATTTTTAAGTTGCTCATTCTACTTTAGAATAACTGCATTTTTGTGGAATGGTTCCCAAATTCCTAAACTGGCAAGGAAAGCCTATGATACTGTGACAGTTTTGTGGCATGTTTATGTAGCTGGGGTCCACTAGGGTCACCAATTATTCAAACAAACAGAAGCACCTAGATTACTGTTTGTTTGAATAATTGGTGACCCTAGTGGACCCTAGCTACATAAACATGCCACAAAACTGTCACAGTATCATAGGCTTTCCTTGCCAGTTTAGGAATTTGGGGACTAAGTATACCTCAAGAGATTTTGCAAATGTGATTAAATTCCCTCATCAATTGATTTTAAGTGAATCAAAAAGGAGATTATCTTCCAACAACTAGAATATTAACTCAGATAAATTATTCTCTAATGGTATCATATAATTATCAAAGAGCCTGGCATACAGTAGACACTCAAATAATATATTTTAATATTAATGCCAGTTGTATTTTTCTAATCAGCCTGCAAACTTAAGTGAGTCTGTTTTTCTCATATGACTCTGTATCTCCAATAGTCTAATCACAATAACCATATTTATAATGTGATCAATATTTGTTAGTTATAATAAAATATTATCAATGACAGAGCTGGTTGACTCAATAAAACTAAAATAGATTTTCTGTTGGCTATTTTATATTGAGGCTTCTTTCCCCTTCTGTAATAGTTACCTTTTTATCTCAAAGACCTCTAATTATCCATAAAGAGCCAGGATTGACAATTGTAATAGTTTAATTGAAATATCCTATTGTGTCAGTATATTTAAACTTCTGCACAATCTAATATGTGACTAAATTAACTGAGGCCATTAGAAATTAGCCATTTAATGTGAAGGAAGAAATTTGAAGTCTTTAGGAGTTGACAATACTGTCTCATCAACACAGATTTAAACAAAAAAAATTTACTTTTAAATATACCTCAAGAGAAAAACCATGGGGACTCATTGAAACAAAAAATGATCAATAAAATTAATAAATAGCTAGAAAGGCAGACTAATATAAAAAGACAGACACAACTTACTCAACATCAAGAATAAAATGAAGACTATAGCTACAGATTTCATAGCAGTGAAAAGATAAGAGAAAGCTATGAACAACTCTACTCACATAATTTCAATAACTTAGATGAAATGGATGAATTCTTTAAAAAAAATTACTACTAGCTCATCCAACATGAAATAGAAATTTAACCCACTATTAAAATGCTTTTGAAAGGTCTAGCTGGTTTTATTGCAAAACTATGTCCATATGATTTCATTGGAGAATTGTACAAAACATTTAGAAGAAAAATTAACATCAATTCTATATGATCTCTTGTAGAAAATAAAAGTCAAGGAATACGCTCTAACTCATTTTACTAAGGCCATAATTGCTTTGATAGCAGAACCAGATAAAGACATCACAGAAAGAAGAAAACTATAGACTAATGTTTCTCATCAACTTATCCATAAAAATTCTGAACACAATACTAGGAAAATAAATTTGGCAATAATGTAAATATAATTAATTATACACCATGACTAAGTGCAGTTTATTCTAAGAATACAAGACTGATTTAATACTTAAAAACTAACAAATGTAACCCATGATATCAATAGAACAAAAAAGAAAAGCAGCCCAAGATCATATCAATTGATGCAGAAGTAATATTTGACAAAATCCAACAACATTAATAATAAAAGCTCCCAGCAAACTAGGAATAGAGAAAAACTTTTTCAATTTGATAAATAACATCCTTACAAAATCTAGAAGTTACTTATGTTTATTCATCTTACAACTAGCTTGTTCCCCTATCATTGTACTTAATGATGAAAGACTAAATTATTTGCCCCTGAGGTGGGGAACAAGGTAAGGATGACCACTCTAACCATTTTCATTCAACATAATGCTGTAATACTTAGCCAGCATAATAATGCAAGGGAAAAAAAAAAGACATACAAATTAGAAAGGAAGAAATAAAGCTGTCCCAATTAAAGGTGACATGGTTATTTTTATAGGAAAACTATAGGAACCTGCAAAAATCCTATAGAACTAATAAGTAAGATTTCAAGGCCACAAGATAGAAGATCAAAAACAGAAAAAATTAATCATATTCTATATATTAGCCATTAAAATGTAGAAACTGACATTGAAAACACTATACCATTTAGATGCCATGTTCCTAGTTTGATGCTACACTACATTCACATAATATATGCCTCTTCATCCTAATTTTGTTTTATTAAATTTATTGGAGGGACATTGGTTAATAAAATTATATAGGTTTCAAGTGTACCATTTTATAATACCTCATCTATGAAATGCATTGTTTTCATCACCCAAAGTCAATTCTCCTTCTATCACCATGTATTTGATTCCTTTTACCCTCTATCATCCCTCTCCCCTCTTACCATTGGTAACCACTAAACTGTTGTCTGTGTTTTTGGTGGTTTGTTTGTCTTATTCATTTGGTGCTTCAGTTTTATGTCCCACCTATGAGTGAAATCAGATGGTTTACAACTTATTGTGTGACTTATTTCGCTTAGGATGATCTCAAGAGTCATCCATATTGTCACAAATGGCTGTACTTCATCTTTTCTTATGGCTGAATAATATTCCATTATGTATATGTACCACATCTGCTTTATCCAATCATCTATCAAAGGTCACTTTGGTTGTTTCTATGTCTTGGCCACTGTCAATATGTTGCAATGAACATAGGGTACATATATCTTTATGGATAAATGTTTTCAGATTTTGTGGTTACATACCCAGGTGGTTGAAGGGTCAGTGATACCCCATGTACTACAAGTGAAAACTTCCAAAAATAATGCTTTCCATAAGGACTTTCTCATCTCTTCCTCTCTTAAACATTCTACCTAACTTGTTGTATACCATACTTCTCCAAGTTGGTTACAATTTGAATGAGACTTGGCCCAGGAATATTGTTATGAGATAAAATAGAACACATTAGGAAAAAAAAAAAAAAAAGAATGATTTCTCATAACCTGTCCATATAGAAAGTTTCATTGTGACAGATTTTATTAGATTGGTACAAAAGTAATTGCAGTTTTTGGAACTATTTTTAACCTTTAAAACTGTAATTACTTTTGTACCAACCTAAATTGCTTAACTACAGTGACAATATTTATCAAGTGGTATGACAGAAAGTCAGAATGATGCTGGTCTTACACTGGAGCCATGGTTCTTGGGGCCCCATTCTGTGCCAGCCTTTATCCCTATTCATTGAAGAATTGAATGGAAGAAATTTGGAGAGAGATGTCTAAGTTTATAAAAACTTAGGCACTCAATTTACTCAGAGTCTCACTTATCTAACAACCTATCCAGAATTATTTCAATAACATTTCAACCAGGATATCTATACGAATACATGTTAGCTGATATTAGCTCAGATTACGTATGACTTCATCAATGAATACCAGTTGTTTTTCTGTTTTTTCCATTTTATTGATGGAGGTATGTGATTTAGGTAGTTATATTATTGTCTTTTGAAAGGATAGTTAAGACACTATAACATTCTTTGTAAAAAAATTTCACACTCTGTCTTTATCAGTATATTATCTGAAACAAATTCGTTGTTTGGGGAAAGAAAGAAAAAAAATGATTGGTGATTTTGTATATTAAAATGTTTGAACCCAAAAATATTGTTTGAGCTTTTCTTTTTAATGCCATTTTTAGAAATACGCTAAGCCTGGGAACATATGATTTTTAAAGTAAAATCACAATTTTATTAACATTTTATGAACTATTTAAGATACAGGTTTTGACAACTTGCGGTTAAAGTACAGCTTGTAAATTTTACTATGATTTTATTTCTCTAGAATATTTAATTTCACCCATCAAGACTCCTAATTCTATTAGAAATAAACTGTTTCTCTTTGTTTTTAAGCTATTTTACTTTCAGGAGTTATAGTGTATTAGAGAATGACTAAGCTCTGGAAAACATTAATGGAGACAGGGATTTGGAACTTTCCATTCCTTAGAACTAAAACAACTAAGCAAAAAAGAACAGTGTCTTCATTTTATACAATGACCTACCAGCTCTAGATGTTATAAACAGTACAAGATACAGAGGTACAAAAAGGTAATTTTTCTCTTGTTGTTAATACAAGTGAATATGATGATTTCATTTAAAAAGTGACACATATATATTTTATTTCCTTTTTGCCTAATTCACCTTTTGATTGACAAAACAGCACGCTGACATATTTTAATGAGTTTTTAACCGCTGTATGCTGTCATAATCTTGGCAACATGCCTTGACTATTCCATTTATTTCAAGTATTTATGCTTTTTGAATAAATGTATAAAAACATGTTGAAATAAAGAAAATCCACTGGATTTCATCTAATTATAAGAAAGTTAAAAATAAAAATTGTAAATATACATGAGATTGCATAAATGAGTCTAATTTTTCAATTAGGTCATCTGTATTATTAGAACTTGCAGTATATTCTTACAATTTAACAGTGTGTTAACTTGCAGTATGTTATTTTGCTAAACATCAAAAGTGTACATAAATCAATATTTTACCAAATCTTTTTATTGTTTAGTGCATTCTTAAAATTCAACACTGTATTACTTTATTAAAACATTAAGATTCTAGTACTTACAAATGAAGATGTTTATCTACGTTATTATAGGATGGCTTCTCCAGCTATGTTGAGTTATAGGTCTGCCTAACCCATCTTTATGTTTCCATTTAATAAACAATTAACGAAGATAATTTAAAAAGAGAAAAAATATGATTTATTGTAGTCAAGTCAGAAATTTAAAAAATGGCAACAATCACTACTCCATTTAATTTTAAACTCCTATCCCCAACATAGAAGACGCTTAACAGAGTTTTCTCCTTTTGGTTGCTTTGATTATATATGAATATAATACTATGCCCTTATTTCTACTTGCTTTGTTCATTCTCATGGGGTGTGTTTTCAGGACAATATTCATGCCAAGAAAAATGAGTGGAGAATATGTGTGTAACATTGAAAATCATCAGGGTATATTAGTATAAAAGTCAGTGAATTCATGAAATGTAGAGAATACATAAAGACCTGATGAGTAAATTATGTAAATAAAGAAGGAGAAATTACAGAATATTTACATATTTGCAAATACCGCTGTGATATGAGAAAAACTTAAAGTTTGTTCTCTTAAACCAAAGTGGAAGTTATTTTAAGGAGGGAAATTAGGCTTTCATATCACGCTATTGATATTATACTGAGAAACATATTTGAAAATCAAATAAACATGTGACCAGTTTTGATCCTAGAAATAGTACTAGGGAAGAAACTGGGAGGTGTTTCCTTATTATAGAATAAGATTTAGATTGCAAGGGATGATATTCAATTTAGGTATAAAAATATTGAAGTCTGCAAGTTCTAGAGGGCTTCTGAGAATTTACGATTTTTTTAGTCACTGATTAGACTTAATTCAGTGCCAGTAATAAATCTTATAGTTGCATATTTATATTATCTTACTTTTTCTGCTGGCTGCTGTCTCTGATTGAAAGAAACCAGGGTCTCTGAAAATGTACCATAGTTCCCCTTTACCTGTGGTTTTGTTTTCTGAGGTTTCAGTTACCCACAGTCAACTGCAGTCCAAAAATATTAAGTGGAAAATTCCAGATATACTGAGCGAGAGATAACATCACATAACTTTCATTACAGTATCTTGTTATAATTGTTTTATTTTATTATTAGCTTTTGTTCATCTCTTGCTGTGCTAATTTATAAATTTTATCATAGATATGTATATATAGGGAAAAAAAGAGTATATAGGCTTCAGTGCTATCCATGGTTTCAGGCGTTCACTGGGGGTTTTGGAACGTATCTCCCAAGAACAAGGAGGGATTACTGTACAGCTCTCTACCCTGGTGCCCTGTGTAACTCATCCTTAGAGCTGGACATCTCACAGTCTGCAGCTTAAAGGACTTTTTTGGTCCATACCATCACCCAGGAGGTTTGTACATATCCAGATGGAGAAACAAGAGTCAACAGAAGCTCTCAGAAGGATCAAAGTATCAGCTGTATGAGCAAGATGTACACATGGAAAAGGAGGCGAGCTCTCTCCTCTGAGCCAATGACTCTTACTCATCAATACAAGATGGGAAGAGATAGAAACATTCCTTTTTTATTTTAAGATGCGGACAGTGACTTAAAAGAGCAAATGTCAATGAATCAATTAAAACCATTTTTGTTTTTGGTAGGAGGATACTAGAAATCAAGACATTTTTCTGTCTTGATTTCTGATCAAAACTGAGGTTTACCTGACGTCTTGCATATTTAAAATACACTTACTATTTGAATCGGGGGGGAAAGTATTAATTCTATTTCAGTTTCCCTTTGTACTTGAGTGGGGCGCATAACAACATATATTGTCTGACAGTCAAAATAGCTTTTCTTATTATCAACTGAAGTTAAGTAAATATGAAGATTACATTAAGAAATTTCCACTATCTACATAGTATATTTCAAAGAAAGTATTTGAGGTGAGGTAAGTTACTTATTTCCTAATGAATATTTATAATAGTCACCTAGGAATTTATTACAATATAAAAATCAAAAATAAATTGAATGTATTATACAAATACAAGAATCTATTTGATAAGAGTGATCAAATGATTTGTTTATAAAACAATCTGTTGATAGAATTTCCCAATTTTCATTTCCGTGGAGGGATGATCTTTTTGAATCTTCAGATTCTCTAGTACTCTGTAGCTCAAGGCAATTGGGAGCTATTGTGGATCAGTAACTAAGCAACAGATTTAAAGTCCAGAGGCTGTACTCATATATTTCCTCTGCCAATAACTTAGCAGGAGATGGTGAGCAAACCGTTTAACCTTCCAATTTCACTATCCCTCATTTTTTGAACAGGGAAATAATATAGCTTACTTCTCACAGCTTGGTGAAATATCTCTGAAATAATTCCTCAAATACAATGAAAAAGATGCTCTACTATATTTTCAAAAAGTAAAAGCGGATCCACTCCTGCTTTTTCCACCTGATGTGTAAACCACTAGAGCCAGTATTTCCTAGTAGAGAAATATTCCCTCATGTCTGAGGTTTTTAAAATAATTATCTGATATTTCATCAACTACCAAATTATGGAAACATTCATAAATGAGGCTAGATTTATTCAATTTCTTTTTATATTTATGGTTATATGAGTACGTAGAATCTGTTTAAGTGTCCTTAATATTTGAAGATTATTTCTTACTAGGCATGAACATAAGGGAAGAGTGTATTTGAATTCTGTAGCATGTTGATAAAGACAGAATGAATGTCTTTTTTACCTCCTATTAAACCTTACACCTGCTTGTGATCCTAGTTTTTTATTGAAGTACCTGCTCAAAATAAAAAAGTAAAAAGCATGAGATTAAGTATCAGAAAGAAACTCTGCATCAAATATTTTCTCAGTAAAAATAAACTCTGCTTCATTGTTCATCAAGCTGATTCTAAACTATACATGAGCTGTGCAGGGAAGGAGGTGAGAGAATAATATAGTGGCAAGAGGTATGCTTCCAGGATCCAAATGACAAGGTATTTGTGTATAGAAGAGTGATGATTTTATATGATGACTAATTCATTCTGTGGTTTTTGTTTTTTCCCCCTAGTTTTAGTACAAGAATGTACAAAGATAGTTGTTTATACATTTACTTATAGAAAACCCCAATTTCCCTATTTGGATAAAATAAGAGATGTTTGAAGACTATCAAAGTAAACTTCTTATACACTGTTCATTAAGATATGCATATTCAGCAGAGGTTTACACATCAGTTGTGGGGCCAAATATAATATAAGAAAGTATTTTGTGCATTTCTATTACATGACAAATTTGCAGTTTGTGTTTTGTTTCTTTCTCATTTGTTCTTAAAGAATCTGCCAGCAAATGAAAATACTAAAGAATATAGGTAGACAGAATGTAATTTTCCATTTGAAATTAGCCCTGCTATCCTGAGAGCCTGAGTAACTTGATAACTGTTCAATTATTTAAAATCCTTTAAAATCATATTACTATACTGGATATTCTAGAAATTGGGCACATTTTAATAACTGTCATTAGTTGCTGTTGTGGCAGTGTGTCAACAAAGATCTAAACAGGTTGAGACTATCAGGAAGAAATAGCCTTGCATAATCCAAATTTTTAGAAGATAAACACCAAAGCAAAAATGTAAATCTCCTTTGCATTCCAAATACATTTGTGTTTCCCTAACAATGATACTGAAACCTTTAAAAAACGGACCAGTATTTCTCTTATAATTTATATCACTTCCTCTTTTCTAGTTCAAGATAACTGTCATTTTAATGCACGTCATCTGCCATAAGGCACATCATTCTTTTCAAAATTTAAATATGCATTTTGATTCAATCTGTGTTCCTAAAAGACTGAAATATGTAATAACCTTTTTTTGCCCTGAGATATAAAATATCTATTACTTTATATAATTGTCAATACAACAATTTTAAGAATTCTACTTAAATTTACCTTTGATAACAGTGGCAGATTATTTACCTAAAAGACCAGTCTTATATAATAGAAAAAGTATACACTATCATTCTGAAACTTAACAATATTCCCTGAATCTGTGAAAATAATCTGTCTCCTTAAAACAAAATAGAGAAAACAACCAATTGGTGACTCTGGACATCTCCAGTTATATTTCAAAAATGTTTAGTTATTTAAGATATTCAAGGAGCTTAGATTTTTGAGTAAAATGTGTCAATTTAGGATTTAGGTATAATAGGGCACATCAGTAGGACTAGAATTTGTTTTTAATACCAGGGAGTTTTCTAGAGAAATAAATCATTCATAGACTACAGATACATTTAAGTTGGATTAAAGAAAATAGGCCAGTATCTGAGAGGGAGAATAACTCTAAACAAAATGCAATTTCTATCACTCAAACTGTGCTCTGATCAGCCATTTTGGATTTGTGGTTTTCACTTCTAAGGTAAAGTAGATTCAGTGAGAGACTGAGAATAAGCAAACATAGGAACATTAACATACAGCATTTAACAACATTGATGTAAGTAGTATCTCAAGCGTGATAGGAAATGGTGCTGGAGTTGTTCTAACAGTGGCAAGACAATGCCCTAGGAGCCAGCATCAGCCCTTCTGTAACTTAACGGAGTAGCTTCTTACTAGCCCTACTGGCATTAGATTAGGAATTGGCTAAAATAATTCCACTTCTGTCATCTAATCCAGTTCTTTGCAAACTTCAACATGCATATGAATCACCTGGAGGTCTTATTAAAATGGAAAATCCTGGTTCAGTAGTTTTAGGGTAGGGCTTGACATTCTGCATTTGGAAAATGTTTTTACATGATATCGATGCTGCAAGCCCATAGAATCACACATTTCTAAAACATCTAGAGTTAGCCAAAGTGAACTGGAACAAGAAAAAAAGAAAATTGGTAGGAGTTATGAGATGAAAAATCCCTGGTGAATGATTTAGAAGAAATTTAAAGTGGTCTTAAGTTCCAACAAGCAGGTGGAGGCAGCTTTTCTGATAATGTTCTTCTGTTAGGCTAGTTAGATGAAGAACATCTGTTACATGTGCTAAATATTCAATCTTAAAATGTAGCACAGCTTCTTCCCACTTGAGCTTGATATTAAAAAAAAAAGTACTTTAAATTACAGATGAAAATTATTGTATTGCTGTCTTCTCTTTTTTGTACTATTTCTGTGGGCTCAAGACACAGGGAGAACTTGAAAAATATTTACTGAAGTTATTCAAGGAAAAATTCCAATTGCCAAATACATGTTTTATGGTCCAAATACTCTTGATTGAGGAAGTCATGACAATTAATCACAACTTAATCACAGTTCACAAGCTAAATTAACTAGATTATATCACATAATAGTGCACTTAGGAAAATATAGATGGGTAAAGATATGGATAAATATAAAAATTATAAGAGAACTAAAGGATTTTAATAAGCTCTATGTTTTTGCCTTGATTGATCTTTTGTCAGAATACTCTGTCATGTAGTAGTGGGACAATTCTTGAAATGGGTCAGAATCCAACCACTTGTCAGTTAATTGCTAGAGACTATAATCCTGGTGGAAGGATTGACATCCAGTGAGGCATCAAAGCAACAGAGCAGCAATGGCTACCAGGGTGTATGGAAAAAGGGGATCTGAGAAGCCTCATGGGCCTGTGGACCACAGGGATGCCTGGGGAAGTGAGCCATGATTTTCTGTGTCCTAAGGAAGTTTGAAAAGGCTTAACTGAAGGGAGTTGAACAAAAAAGGTCCTTGAACTTCTGGCAGGAAAGACTCAGGTTTGAAGATGTGTTGAGCTGATGGAATAAATGGACCATCAGCTCTCAGGGATTGACACCAATTGAAGCCCAATCGGGATTACACACCACAGTGGAAGAAATCCAACATGGATGATTTATAACTGAGCATGGATGCCCCTATGACATATGTAAGCAACCCTTCACAGTGAACATAGATGTTATTCCAAGGAAATAGAGGGTAAAGAAACTGAATCTTCAACAGATGAAATTTAAATCCTGAATTGATTTAGAAAGCCCCAAACTAACCAAGGAAACAGAGAAATGATTAGTTAATCATGAAATGGCTGGGATCTAGTTTGTTTGCATGTATTGAATGGGATGAGAGTGTGAGCCTAAGCATAAACATAGGAAAATAATTTACTCTTTTGTTCATCCAAGTTCTGATTGTGAAATTTGTCTCCCTATTATTCTGTTTTTACATGAACAAGCCACTTAGTGTTTTTATATTTTTAATAATTTTCCTGTGATGAGGATATTTAGAAATAGAATTTTGTGCCTGATGCTTCCATTTTGTATGCTTTTTTTTCAAATTACTTATATTTTTCTTACCTCTTACCAGGTGTTTCTATTATGCTTGAATTTAAATGATCCCTTCTACATATAATCTCCTATCGGTAAAATGACATCCATATGCTAGTTTTTGCGTGCAGTGCTTTCATACATTTTCTCTCTTATTTTTTGTGAAATCCCATTATATAAGTACTATTGAGGTCCCGTTTTATATAAAGGAAATCTTGACTTAATAACTTGCTGAAGTTAGAAAGTGGAGCATGTAATATTTGAGTTTAACTCTTCACCTTGAGCATTTAACTGTCATGTAATATTTATCTCAAGGTAAGCACTATTCATCTGTTAATTAGAGATATCTTGTGACAAAGTTGAGAAGCAAAATTAGAGCTGATGTTAATTTCCCCTTCCCAGGCTTACCAGTGAGATAGTAGCATTTGTCTTTTGAGATCTGCCTTTCCAACATGAAATCTATTTCATGTGGAAAAGACCTTGGAGACCTTCTCTCCTTATCTATTCAATTCCAAGTCAATGCATTTCAGGTGACAGAGAACTGGCCTAGGAGTGACGCATGTGACTCAAGCCTAAACCCATCTGTATATTACATCATATCGAGCATATTTCCCACTGGAGCCAATAAATAATTACAAAATGGTCTTGGACTTCTGGAACAGTCAAGTGTTTTTCCTCATTATATATGAACTTGAGGGAAAGTAAGAGCTGGAGCTCTTGCAAGCATTTTGCTAAGAGAGAGTATGTGAGCCAAGAAGCAACCAGCCTGCTTCAGCTTACAGTTTTCATTTTTATTATTTTCTTTTAATGATATTTTCAGTATGTGATTCAAGAAACCTGTATTTGATTAAATTAGTTATGTTAGGGGTCTTTTCACTTCAAAACTAATATGGACTATAAGAGATACCTGAAGTGAGGCCATTTGATTTCAAATTAGTCCTAACTGGTGGTAACACTAATTCCAACACTGAAATAATCTTATGGTACCCAGACAGTATATACCAGACTGTATTGTATATGGCTTGCATCTAGTCACATAGAGCAGTATATATGCGTTCAGGAGATGGAACAAATATTAGGTTGGTGCAAAAGTTATTGTGGTTTTTGCAATTATTTTTAACCTTTTAAACTATAATTACCTAATTGCACCAACCTAATAGCTTCTTTCTTATGATCTTTATTCCATTTTATTGTTTGGAGATATTGCCAGGATGGTATCGCAGGATACTATTTCCTCCCCAACCAAAACTTGATTCTCTCCTGATTCTTATATGTTTTATTTATTTATTATTTTTCTGGCTTTTCTAATCCCTTTACAGTTTGAAACAAACTTTCATTTCTGCCTTTTGCATGTTTTTTTTTTTCATTTTGCCTCACCTTTCAGAAACCTCTTTTCACTTGTTTCAAAATGTTCTCATCCTTTTGCAGACTTTGACAGGACACTTCCTGAAATTCCAGTTGAAGTCAGAGAATCTTTAAATTTCCACCCAGCTACAAACATCTAGTTCACCTTGCATCTTGAATGACAGGCTACGTTACTGAGAATGTATCTGTCAGTGACAATTTTTCTTGGACAAAAAATTCCAGATGAGTTATTTTACTTATATCTTAATAATTATTTTACTGATTTTCTTCTGATATCTGTTTTATGAACCCATAGGATTTTGACCCTTTTGTTCTTTTACATAAGGTTGAAAATTGATCATTTTATTATAGTCTTTTCTCAGTTAAAGTACTTCTAGTTTGGGGAAATAGCAAGTGCAGTTGCTGTTTCAGCCATGTCAAGAACATAAAAAATGCTGTTGTATTAATCCTAACAAGATGTTATTACATCTGTCTAATGATACAAAGATTAGATTATTACAAGGAGGAAATTTCTGTCAGTTTTGATAAGATTTTCAAGGTAAACTCAGCTCAAAAATATTTTAAATAAAAAAAAAAGATTGAGTAGAAAATAGTTAGATATAAAACATTTTTTTCATAATGTGGCATTATCAATATAATGCAAAATTCTCACAAAACATAGTATCGAATATTTGAATATTTTAAAATATTTGTGTGTATTCCACATTAGTTGATTAAAAGCTCTATTTGAAATTCAAACTGTCTCTGGCAGAATAGTTATTACTGTTTTTATTATGGTTCACACCCTCTTCCATCTTCAAAATTATCACAATAGTTTAAGACCTCATCTTTCCAAGATATTGCTGTTTAGACCTTCTCATCTCTGGATTTCTGATCTCTTGCATGCACCTTTATTTCCATCCTCTTAGTGTGATGCCAGTTTAAAATTTTAAGCTGCAACCTCACTTCTGTCATCCAAAGGCTTATACAGGGAATATCAATAAATCAAAGTCTTATTTATTTGATTCAGAAAAGTAAAATTTGGGCATTTAAATCTTTACACATTTAGTCTACTGAGAAGGGAGTAATACTTTCTAAGAGGTTAAGCAGACTAGTAGTTAGTGTTTAAAGCATACCCCTTAGGATAGTATTTAAATTATTCTGTTATCCACATTAGACATTCATCACACTTTTAAGTTCTTCATCTTTTATACAAAGATGTTAAATATATCTACATGAGAAGACTGTCCATATACAACATGAAAATTATCTTAAGGCTAAACTGCCAATGCAAATAAGTTACAATGTGCCAATAATATTCTGTGTTTTTTCTTACAATGAGCTGCTGAACTGTAAAAATGTATATCCCAGAATCTATAATATTTGTTCTAACAGCTAAGCTTTAGGGCTTCCCCTACAATTTATATAATCTAGTCGCTCTTAAAATAAAATAATCTTGTAAAATATTATGAATATAATGCATTTCTGTGTGGCTTCTTCAGTAGTCCACTTAAGATTTTGTCTCAGTTATTTTTGAAGCTTACAAATACTCTTAGAGAAGTGACACTTTATCATTCCAGAATTTGTGTGTCTGGACCTTTAGCAGTGCCCCTTGTCAAATGTAATATTCAAATCCTTGAAAATAATATATCACCCCAGAAATATACCTACCTTATAAAAATCAAGGATTTTCTGACGGAGGCAGACACCTAGCTTTAGGCAGGGAGATAGGAGAACTTCAACTTTTGATTAATGTTCCTTGTCACCACATGGAATATTAACAGCTGTAGGGGCAGTGTAGGCGTTATACCCGTATGAGATCTAAGTGGTCACAGTAAGCATGCAAATCCAGCAGGCCCTCCTGAGTTCCCTCATTAACTTTCCCTCCAAGGGACCATTCAACAGTCAACTACTGCTTAAGAAGTGTGCAAATTATTTGCATGGCCATCCAAGTTATCTGGTAATATGATTCTCAAACCATGGTCACCAGTCTTTCTCCTACTGCATTACTATTGATGTCCACTATTCTGGAGCAGGAGCCTGCAAACGTTTTCTATAAAGGGCTATATAACCACATATCAGTGAAATCATATGGTTCTTGACGTTTTTCTGTCTGACTTATTTCGCTTAGCGTAATAACCTCAAGATCCACCCATGTTGTTGCAAATGGTATATTTCATCTTTTCTTACGGCAGAATAGTATTCCATTGTCAGAAAAACAGACACACAGACCAATGGAATAGAATTGAGAACTCAGAAATAAACCCACATAAATATGGACAGATACTTTTTGACAAGCCAAAAATATGCAATGGAAAAAAAGACAGCCTCGTCAGTAAATGGTGCTGGGAGAATTGGAAAGCCATGTACAAAAGAATGAAACTAGACTGCTGTTTGTCACCTTGTACCAAATTTAACTCAAAATGGATTAAAGACCTAAACATAAGACCTGAAATAGTAAACTGCATAGAAGAAAACATAGGTACTAAACTTATGGACCTTGGGTTCAAAGAGGATTTTATGAATTTGACTTCAAAGGCAAGGGAAGTAAAAGCTAAAATAAATGAACAGGACTATATCAAGCTAAAAAGTTTCTCCACAGCAGAAGAAACCATTGACAAAATAAAGAGACAACCAACTGAATGGGGGAAGATTTTTGCAAATGTTTATCTGTTTCATTGTAACCCCTTTCCTCATTATGTCTCTAAATTTGCTCTCACCATGATCTTCTGCTTCCATATATAGTCTTTAGAATATTGGCACCATCAATATCCCTATATTTCTTCTATATTTCTATTTACATTCAATTCAGATTTCCCTTTTTCCGTATTATCATTTTTAATTTCTTTCCTGCATTTTTATTTTTGTTAGTCAATTGCCTCATTCTATTATCAATTTATACTCTTTTATGTTAAGATTTTAAGATATATTCATCCAAATTTTTAATATATTTGCTTTGTTTTAGTATTATTACCAATCTTCATCCTACATTTTCATTCTCTTTGATGTTCTAGAATAATGACTGTTTACATGTTTTTGAAGAAATATATAAAAAACATAAAAGCCTATGAAAAGCAACATGTAGGGTTCTGACAGCTCTCAAACTTTCTTCAGTATAAAAGATGCTTGTAATCATCTTAAGTGTTTAGGAATTAAAGTAAATGTAAAATGATAAGAAAAAATATTTACTTATTTAATATTTACAATTAGACTTGGTTCAAGATCTTTCTTTCTTTCTTTCTTTTCTTTTCTTTCTTTCTTTCTTTCTTTCTTTCTTTCTTTCTTTCTTTCTTTCTTTCTTTCTTTCTTTCCATCCTTCTTTCCTTTTTTCCTTCTTTTCTCTTTCTTTCTCTCTTTCTTTCTCTCTCTCTCTCTCTCTCTCTCTCTCTCTCTCTCTCTCTCTCTCTCTCTCTCTCTTTCTTTCTTTCATCTTTCTCATCTCCTCCCCAAGGCAGGCCCCACTACTAGCTCAGCCCTCCAGGGTTCTAGGGGGCACTGTTCAATCAATATCCCCTTCTCAGATTGCCCATCTCTTCACTTCTCCCCTTCTATGCTCTTTCCTTTGGCTTATAAACATCGTCATGATGCTCATGTCTCTCAAAACCTCAACCATCTATTCCCTGTTCCTCTCTAGCCTCTACCATGATTTTTTGGAAGAGGAACACTAGTAGGTACTACTCACATTGTAGGTAGGAATGGAAATAGGTACAACCTTCTAGAGGACAATGCAGCACCATGTATCACAAACCTTAAAAATGTGAACACCCTTTGACTCAGCAATTCCAGTTTCAGGAATTTATGCTAGGGGGAAAAAAATCATGGATGTGTACAGAACTCTGCCATCCAAGACATACAAAGATATTTATCAAAACACTGTTAAAAATGAGGTACTGAAAACAATGTAAATGTCCATCCAGATGAGATGATTAGCCTAAAAAAATTATGGTGCAACATGGAAGGTACTGTTGAGTAGCTATTTAAATCTCTGTTATAAAAGTATTTGATGATGTGAGAAAAGCTTCATGGTATATAGTTAAGTGAAAGAAGTAGGGGACCAAATATTGACAATAGATCTTATAAATATAAAAACTTATAAATATAAAAACTTCAAAGAAAAAAGGAAACAAAAAGAAAACAAAAAGATCATATATATGTATGTATGTGTGTATATATATATATATATATATATATATATGTATATATATGTACATATATATGATTTTTTATCTTTTATATATACATATATATAACAGAGTACCTGGCACATAATAAACTCTCAAAAGCATTAACAGTGGCTCAACCGATTGGTTTTTCATTCCCTTAAATATTTGAGAGCCCATGAACATGCCATTCTCTGTTTGGAAGTTTGCTTGGTAAATCTCTACTCATTCTTCAAAAGTCTATTTAACTGTACTATGATGCTCTGTCCCATCCTGTGTTCTTCAAAACAAAAAACACTAAGCAGTGTTTTTTGCATGAAATCATGCGGAAATCAAAACAGTCCCTTTCATCTCACATGTTGTTGGTTCAGGATATTAAAAGGCATTTTAGAAGAGTTGTAAAATGAAGATAAGGACTTAGCTATAAATAATCCATATAATAACTCTTTTTAAAATAATGTATTTTTGCTCTTTAACTGTCGTCTTACATGACACTGGCAAGGGAGAACTCTCCTAACCAAATATTGCTCAAAGATTGCTTCATCTTTTGATTCCCAAAAGCCAATTCACTTTAAACTAAGCTGTGGTAGTGAAGACCAGTGTCTGGGAAGCGGTGAAGGTTGTGATTTCTGCTGACGAAGCCACAGGAGTCCTAACAGTTTTATGTTGCAATAGACAAGGTTTAAGACAGATGCCCCATACAGGAATGTCTTAGCAATGAATTCATAAAATTCCTAGAGTACATAACTATAACTTTGAATTTAGTTGGTGAATATATTATCAGAACACTAGACAAAATAGCTTTATAGTCACTGTATATGTTTATATGATATACTAATTATCAGATTAACTCACACAATATTGGCATTTTTTAGGGTCAAAAGTGTCGAACAGTAATGACTTCATGTGGTTCAAATCAACATGAATAAAATTAAACTTTATATATTCCTTTATAAATTGAAATCAGAGTCCTGAAGATTTTTTAAGAACATATCTTAAAGAAAAATCTTTCCCTGACCTATTTTCTACATTGAGCCAAATGACAATCAGTAAAATAAAAACAACAAATTAAAAGAATAATTTTAAGTATCAGTAAACAAAATGTTATCCATTCAAATCTCTTTTCCAATATTGAAGTTAAACCATTTGAAGTTATTACTAATTTTTCAAAAAAAAAAGTATTTAGCTCCACTTCTTCAGCATGAACTAAGAAACAAGATTTCCTCAAGCCATCAAATGAATCATTTTGCAGGTTTCTTTTATTACAAAAATTGTGGAAGTCACTAATTATTTCTGACAGAAATGGATATTTGCCCTGTACATCCACTATTAATATTCACATAATGTTACCATTTCCTTAAAATGATTCTGGAGAGATCTGAAACTTTTGATAAGAATTACAAGGAGGTCAAAATAAGAAGCAACTGATATAAAAATATACATTCATTACATAAAGTGATATAATTATTCCGATTCTAATATTTTTCTAGCTTGTTTAGTAAGCTCTAAAAATGTGTCTAGTCATGAAGATTAATTTTTCTTTCCCGTCCCTTTCTGATTCTTCTTTAGTCATTTCTCCTGTCTGATTAGTATGAGGATTAAGAGTTTGAGTGATGTGTGTGTGTGTGTGTGTGTGTGTGTTTACTTCAGCTTTGAGCACACATTTGAATTTTGTTACAATTTGATATTCTTTTTCTCCAAAATCCTTGTGCTATATAGGAAAGTTGCTGAATTAAGGACGATAACATAATCTTAATATTTCATTTTAGCTTTTTTCTTTACAAATTCCATAATCTGCATTGATGTAGTTTTATGATTAAAGTATTTTCTTATTTTCCTCTACTCAGCCTTTGTACTCAGAGCCTTTGAACAATGGCTTCTAACGTACCATATTTTTTCTTTAGAAATGCATTTATTAATCTAAAAATAAAAAGTGAGTCTGAGTTTTCCTGTATGAAAGCACTCCAAGGTATGGTTATCTGTTTATATGCAAGACATAAATAGCCATTTCCTTCAGGTAAAATATCTGCATTCTTAGGAATGCTTAATTTCCTCTGACAACCAATTTGCTTTTGAAATATTACCCTACATAATAATCACAAAATGTAATTGCTACAGTGAAATACAAATAGCTGAGCTTATTAACGATAAACTACTTTACACTGTTGGGATTTTTATTTTCCAAAATAAGGATCTCAAGACAAAAGCTCTTTGATTTTCACAATAAATTAAGAAAGTGAGGTTTTTTGGATTGTGTCTGTCTATTTTCTGGTCCCAACTGTGCATATGTTGTATATTGTTTTATTTTCCTTGTGCTAGTATGTATAGTAGGGCCAGTGTGAACTCAAGAGCAATGGCTTAATCTTGAAGTAGAAAAAATATGTCATCATAGAGCAGCTGTAGCATCTGGGAGATGTTGAGAATTCCCAGTGTGCACAATTAGGCTTCCAGGCTTTATGCCAGAAATAATAGGAATTCTGGTTAATCCAGATAGCATCTAAAAGCAACAAACTTAATGTAATATTCCACTTCACTTAAAAAAAATTTTTTTTGGGTGTGCATTGTCATTGACAAAGATATTTAAGGATTTGTGTATGCTCACAATATGCTACGATAGTTTAAATGTCAATTAAATCAATAACTGTGGCAGAATTTTAGAATCAGAACCACTTTGAGGTCTAATTCTTCCATCAGTAGAAATTTTCAACTGACACAAGCACGAATAGGAATTACAGCCCTGTACCAAGGAATAGATTCCTATGGATTGCACCATGACTAAGAAATATTTATAATTGGCATGTTTTATCATTTCACCCAGGTAACCATTATTGGATTGCATGCTTGGAATTGTTAAACCAAACAAAGGGAATGTAGAGAAATGTTAATCATTAAAGAGAAAAGCAATGCTGTTCATTTTACTTGAAGGTTTTATTGATAATGTGCACTAAAGGGTACTGGCAATTTGCAAAGAATGCTGTAATAATGTTATCCTAACACTGTGCCAAACTCCTTCTCCAGAGCAAGCTGTGAAACTTGGGATCTTTATTTGAAGACTGAAAGTGAAGTTATGTACCTGTTTTGTATAATATCTTATAACCAGTTTTGAGCTGATATCGTATCAATGCTGATATTTTATAAACAATTTCATACCACTTCTGTGTTAAAAATTAGGATGTGAAAGAGAGTTAAGAAAGTTTATATTTTTTACCACATTAATTTGCATCCAAGTAGATTTGAATACTGTTTTCTGATTAATGTGGTCATTTACACTAAATTGGTGTGTATGGAAATTAGGCATTGCCTACAAGTGCACAGATGCAATTAAATTGAAGATGTTTTATCTAAAAACAAAACAGAACTGGCAGCTTAGTGAAAAATTAGAAGTAAACTACATATGAACTAAAAGAGAAATATTACTGCAGTGAATATTCTAAAACATTAAATGTACAAGTATAAATACTCTGAAATCAGGAACCAGAAGGTATAGAAAAATGAAAAACAATTTTTTTTTTGATAGTGTTGTTTCTTGCTTTCTGTTGTCTTCCAATATGTTTGGATCCTATAGAACTCTTAGTGGTCTTGAGAGTATTTTATTCCATGTATATGTTTCCTGCATCTCCTAGCATTTCTAGGTTCCTAAAATTTTTAACTAAAAAAAAAAAAAAAAGCAAAAACAAAAGCAAAACAACAAAACGAAGAGGAACTCCATGTGCAAATTAGAATGTCATTGACATATCATTAACTGAGCCTTGAATCACTTGGACAGAAAACCTAATCCAGGCATTGCATATCCTAGAATCCAGAAAGAAGTTAGGTATCAGCCTCAATGTACCATACATCTGCAAATAAAATGGTAGGAAGACCACAATATAGACATTCAAATATGGAAAAATATGGTACTGATCAGTTTGTCAAATATATTTATACATGAAATATATCAATTTGGGTTTGTCACTAAACTACTCAAAAGGGGAATATATGAGGTGTGATATAAAATACTGTGAATGTTTAAATTAAAAAAAATCTTACAGTAAAAGACACATTGCCGTTAATCCCCCTCAAAATATTCCCCCTCACTTCAAACACACTTATCCCATCATTCTTACCACTTTCTGAAACAGTTCTGGAAGTCCTCTTTTGTGAATGTCTTTAGTTACACTGTCATGGCTGCCTTGATGTCCTGAATCGATTCAAAATATTTACCTTTCATGGTCATTTTGACTTGGGGAAGAGCCAGAAGTTGTATGGTACCATATCCAGTGAATAGGTGGATGAGGACACACCATAATGTTTTTATTTAACAGAAATTTTTGTACCAGAAGCCATGTGTGACATGGAGCATTGTCATGATGGAGGATGAAGTGTGAGTGTGTGAGTGTGTGTGTGTGTGCGCGTGTACTCTTTTTTAAATATAGCTATTTAGCACAGAATTGTGTGGATGGACCACAGTATATTCAATGTGTACAATGACATTTAAATAATTTCCAGATGGTTATGATCACAAACAATGCTACAGTAAATTATCATGTGCAAGTGTATTTTAAAGTTGTTAGAAATGTACTTCAAGGTACATTCTTAGAAAGTGGATTCGCTGGGTCAAGAGGTAAATTTCTACTTAATTTTTTAAAGAGTTGTACAATCTGATATTCCCAACATCAATATATGATAGTGTTTGTGTCATGATAGCCTTGCCACAAGAATATATTGTCAGAGTACACAACAGTATATTTTTAAACTTTGCCAAACTGATAATCGAGGTATTGTCTCTGTCTCATTTTATTTTGCATTTCTTTTATTCTCTTATGTTAAGTAAAAATGAACACCTTTCTATATATTTACAGACCATTTTTATACCTCTTTCTGAAATTTTTTTCCCCATTAGATTTGTTCTCATGTTCTCACTTTTAAGAGATGATTATTGTATATTAGGATGTTTGCTCTTTATCTATGATTTATATCACAGTTTTGTTTTGTTTTTCAGCTTTCTTCTGTCTTTGCTTTTTCTTATGATGATATGGAATAGCACACACATATTGTCTTTCAGTGTTTGTATGTTTTAATTTTTTACATTTAGATCTCCAATGTCGTTGGAGTTCATTCTTAACCGGGGTAATAGGTATGGCCTACTTTTGTTTAAATGAATATACAGTTATCCCCTTACCTTTTATTTTAAAAGAAAATAATTCTATTCTCTAGTGATTTGATATGCCAGTTTTGGTCATATACTAGATAAACTTATGTGCTTGGATCTACCTATTGACATTTTATGGCATGCACTGATCTGTTTGCCTATTTTTGAGCTAGAACCACATTGGTTTAATTATGATTATATATGTTTTTATACTTGTTTGGGAATTATCCATCCTTATAGGGTTTCCTCTTCAGGGATTTCTTACATAATTTTGCATATCCACTTTTAATGTGAATTTGAGTTTCATCTAGGTCCATTGAGTAAGGGGGGAAAACAAAACAAACAAACAAAAACCCCAAAAAACAAAAACAAAAAAACCTCTCCAGAAAAACAAAACAAAACAAAACAAAAAAACAAAAACTCCAAACCTTCCCCAACTGTTGTATTTTTCGTTAGGATTATTTTAAATTGAGAAATATCGACTTAGAAACTTAGAGTTGATCTCTATAATATTCAGTCATTTTACCCAAAAGAAGAGACATCTTTCTATGTTGTTCCAATTGACTTTTAGTACACTTAGCAGTGTTTAAAACTTTTCCTCATGTTGATTTCCACATACCTTTGTTATTGTTATTATTGAAAGTTTTTGTTATTTTGTGCATATTAATCATTTTAATTCTTAATATTATATTGCTTTATTAAAATTGAAGTATTTTCTAAATTTAGTATACTCTGAAAAAATTATGTGGCACGAGATTATCTTGTCTTTCAAAGTTTGTTGAACACACTTGTGTAAAGAGTTGGGGTATGGTGCTCTGTTTTAAGAGTTCATCCAATGAGAATGAAATCCAACTTTCTGGAATGCACTGTTGATAGGGATGGTCATGTTCATTCTGTCTGGGATTGTGTTGGCTTGAGACTGGACTTAATATTTCCTAAGGATTGTTTCTTTATCTCACTTTAGAGTATAGCCCTTCTGGTATTCTAGCTTCAAGTTTGGGATATTTACCAAGGAACTTTCCCTCGTTTGATTTTTCCCAAACACTGGCTTTTGCCTTTTTCTGCATGAGTTCTTAGACTCTATCTGTGTCACTTACCAATCAGCAAGTGTCTCTAAAAGACAAGTGATGTAAAAATCAGGCTTATGTTTTCCTTTATCCCAGAATCTTTGTTTATGAAATCTTCGGTACTGTGATAACTCTATACTATTTTCAAACAAATGTTTGCGTGAAATGTGCTCCAGATTTTAAAGGTGATCAAGGTGAGAATAAGCAAGAATAACAGCAAGTTATTTTTCTGTTAGCAGATACAGAAAAATGACCTTTGATAATAATAAAGTGTTTATATAAGAACATCCTTGCAATTCCCGCTATGATTTTATTAGTACATTATTAACTGTCATTTATTTTTAATAAGACCTATAAAAATCAGCCTAGAATACAATAACTGGGAACACAATCGACAGTATTCTTATCTTTCTTTTAACAAAAGATTAGATACATAATCTGTTCGTTTCTCTGCTTTGGCTACATAAAAGCTCAGAGACTGACAGTGGAAATATTCGATCCTCATTTTGGAAGCATATTGTTTTTTACGGCTACTGTGACAAAGTCATACAAACTAGTTGCTTAAACAGAAATATATTGTCTTACAATTCTGGAGGCTGTCCTAATCAAAGTGTAGATAGGGTTGGCTTCTTCTAAGAGCTGTAAGAAAAGGATCTAGTCCAGTCTTGTCTCCTTGGCTTGTGATTGACTCTCTTCTCCCAAATCTCTTGACATCATCTTCCCTCTATGTGTGTCTGTTTCTGTGTCTAAATTTTCCCTTTTTACATAAGTACACCAGTCATATTGTGTTAGGGCCCACCCTAGTGACATTGTTTTAACTTGATTACTGCTGTAATATCTCCATATCTCCAAATAAGGTAACATTCTGAGGTATTGTGAGTTAGGACTTCAACAAACCTTTTTTTTTTTTTTTTTTTTTAATAGGACTTTATTGGGAAACAGTGTGTACTTCCAGGGCTTTTTTCCAAGTCAAGTTGTTGTCCTTTCAATCTTAGTTGTGGAGGGTGCTGTTCAGCTTCAAGTTGTTGTTCTTTCAGTCTTAGTTGTGGGTGGCGCAGCTCAGCTCCAGGTCCAGTTGCCTTTGCTAATTGCAAGGGCACAGCCCACCATCCCTTGCAGGAGTCGAGGAATTGAACTGGAAACCTTGTGGTTGAGAGCACACTGGCCCATGTGGGAATCAAACCGGCAGCCTTCGGAGTTATGAGCATGGAGCTCTAACCGTCTGAGCCCCCAGGCTGGCCACCAACAAACTTTTTTGAGTGGGGGGATACATTCAACCAATAACAACAAGTAAATGTAACATAATAGAAAATATATGTATATTTGCACAAATTCTTTGGAAAACAGCTATATTTACAAAATTAATAGTGTTTGGATTTGTGATGAGTAAAAAGATTAATTGAAGGGAATCAGTTCACAGTAAGCAGCAAAAAGTATTGGTAAAATAAGCTGATGTCAGTCTTTTGCATTCTAACAGCTAGAACAAACAGTATATTATTAACTCTTCCTAGGGAAATCCTGTTCACAAAATTGGATTAATAATATGGGAACATCATTAAGCACCATTTTCTCAATTGTGAAGATTTAAATAAATATATTTGAATCTCTTACCATAAAGCTAGGTACTGTGGTAATGCGTTATTCAGACCATTCTATACTTTATAATAGAAGCATATTGTAACCACATAGAAAATTTTAATAATATCAGACAATCTACTAGAAAATATGCTTATAAAAAAATATTTAAAACTCTCATTAATCAGGCATCCTTTGCAGGGACGAGTCCTACTCTTTGAAGGGTAGGTTGGTGCCCACTGAAGCACAAGTTTTCAATTTGATAAAGTACAATTTATCTTTTTCTTTTTTTGTTCTTTTGTTGGTTTTGCTTTTGGTATCATATCTAAGTTAGGTTTTCCTAATCAATGTCACAGATGTTTACTCCTATGTTTTCTTCTAAGACTTTTATAGCTGTTGCTCTTATATTTAGGTTTATAGTCCATTGTGGATTTATTCTGACATATGATATAAGGGAAGGGTCAACTTTATTTTTTTGCATATTGCTATCCAGTTGTTCCAACAACATTTGTTGAAAAGCCTATTTTTTCCCTCCTTAAATTGTCTTAAAATCCTTGTCAAAAAACTGACAGTAAAAATCTTTGTCAAAAAAAAATTGACTATAAATGTAATTGTACATTTCTGGACTCTCAATTTTTTTTCTTTGATCCATATTTCTACCCTATGCCAGTACTGCATCGTATTACTGATTGCATCTTTATTATCATTTTCAAATGGAAAAGTGTGAGTCCTCCAATTTTATTATTCTTTCTCATGATTGTTTTGACCATTCTTTTATGTTTTTATAAGCAGCACTTTTCCTCCCGGTTTGGTCCTAGCATATTATTAAGTGGCTCTTTCAGGAAAATCTGCAAATATAAGTTTTATATCTCATTATCTGAAAACTTTAAGGTTATATATGTTTATTTTTAATTTAGGAGCTTTTAGGTTTTAATTTATATAACACTGCCAGCATATTCAGAGTCAACATACATATTCAAAATGGTATTTTTTCCAGTAATATGTGTAAATATTCACACTAAGTGAGATGAATAAAGGCTATAAAAGCTTCACATCATTTCTGATAAAACTTTGCTGCCACATGAATTGCCTAAAACCTTTGAAATTCATAAACACTCTTTCATCTAGAGCTGTTTAGCTTTTGAAGTTGTGGCTGATGTACCTCATCACTAGTTGATTATATTCGTTAGGCTGAGTCAGGTACTACCAAACAATATGAGCTCTAACAGCATCTAATTATCTCGTAAATATAATGAAAACGCTAATTGTATAATTAGTTGTTTAATGTCTCTTACAACTGCTAGATTTTAACTCCCTGAGTTCAGAAGCCAGCCTTTCTTGCTTACTATGGGATGTCAGTGCCTTTTAGAATGTCTCATAAGTAGTTATTTCTCACTACAGGAACCTTGTGCTTGCCTATTTCTCTGTCTGGAAGTCTTCTGCCATTGTTCATATGACTAGTTCTCTTGTATTCTTTTGTCCTAGTTTAAATACTATTTCCTTCAAGAATTTTGCTTATCCAACTATCCACAATAGGACTCATATTATTCATCACAATGTCATTGTCTTTCATATCGCTAAAAGCAGTCCATAATTAATTTAAATATACATATATAATAATAATTTTTATGACCCCCATAAACCATGCCTCCTAGTATTCATGACTTCATGTATTTCTCTCCTACATTGTATCTGGCCTGGCCCTATTAATTAATTTAAACAATAATAAGTGGGAGGGACGCTGTACTAGTTACAGTCCTGAACCTTCAGAAGACCTAATAGCTGCTTATTTTTCACTTTGTGAGCTCTGACCTGTTATGTAAAAGATTGTCTACCCTGATGTAGAAACCATGTGGAAAGGGAGAAACCCAAAGATTTACATAGAGAGATAAAGATTCTTAATCATCTCAGTGTCCCAGATGATCAGACTTCCAGTTGTTCCCAGTAAGGTTTCAGAAATGTAAATAAACCATCTTAGGCACACCAGTTGCTACAGACTAAGTTGTGTCCCCTGGAAAAAAATAAAAATTGTATGTTGAAGCCTTAAGTCCCCAATGTGACTGTATCTGATTTAAAAGTTAATCACATCTAAAAAAGATACCTTTACAGCAAGTACCTTTACAGACTAGACTGGTGTTTGATAAAAAATGTGGGCATCATACCCTATCCAAGTTAATACCTAAAACTAACCACACAGAGGCAAAATTAATATCCCTGGGGAAGAGAAGGTCCTGATTACCGCTGCAGCACATTGTATCAATAAATTGGTTACCTAGTAAAGAACACAGTCCATCAAGTTTAAACATATGTAAGGCCTTCCCTGCAGTCAGAGGCTAATCCACTTTGGGTGTTATAGTCAGGTTTTTGTGATGATAGCTGTCGGAATCAAAGAAATTTTGATTGTATACAATTTAAAAAGTGTTACTTAATAAACTGAACTATAATAGGATGATGAGAAATAACAATAGACAGCATGTGAGAAAAAAAGTGTTAGAAGTGCCTGTGGCAATATTTATTGCTGTTATGTTTCAAAAAACACGTAGGTTTTCTTTTTACAATATAAAACCTGTATTAAACTTCATAGCCCTATATTCTTGAGGCTAAATGAAATCATTGTGTTAAATTTATTTTTATGAATCTTCTTCCAAATCTCTGTGGTTATTCTATAACATTTATGCACTGAATATAGGTGTCCAAAAATTCCGATAAAAGTTTGGTGGATATTTAATAAGACTTCACTTATATATTTGTAAAAATTTTCTCTGCTGACCTTAAAAAGGTCTAGTATGGTTCCAATATGAGGATATATGTTTAAATACCCTTCCCAGGAAATAAGTGTGTGTGTGTGTGCATGCACACACACATGTGTACTTGTGTATGTGTGTTTCTTAGGGGTGTTGTCTGTCCATCAATCCTGAAACTATGAATGAGTCTGCAAAATGCTACAAAATTCAAGGAATTCTTTTTTTTTTAAATATGAAACTTAAGGAAATATAGTACAATTTTTTGATTACCTTTTGTCTGCGTATATCACTGCACCCAGAGGTCATAGCACCAGAGACAGAAGGCACAATTGTGGATACATACACACACACACACACCCTCACACACATAGCCACATAATATAGCTATTATATTCGACTGATATTAGACTCTCTCTGGCTTGGCCTAAAATAACTGAGAAAGGCTCATCAATTAGAGGATGACAAAATAAATTTAAAGTCTAATCGTCAGTATTGTCAAACTGAAAGGAAGAACTGAGAAGCTGTTCTGGCTTGTCTTTGATAACATTCTACTCTACCTTATTGTGGTTGGTTGAATTGACTGTTGGGCTGTTACCCAGGAGGACTGTTAACTTGATTTGAAGGCAAACTACAGAGTGGATCTTACTCCCAAAGAATATCAATCTGCCCATGGAGAATCTAGACTATCGAAATCTAGACTATCTTAACCAACAAAGAGACGCAGCTTTGTTAGAGATAAACTTTAATTGTGACATGAGGGTTGCAAATATTCTGTCATGAATAAGGTTGTTGTTTTACATTTTAGATGAGCGTATGTGTGCATTTTCAAGAGGTTGTAGATTCTGGTAGTTCTACAAAAGGTGGTCCAGTGGGGTTCACTTCAGGAAAATAAAGCAAAGGTCTCATTTTTCTCTTATAAAAATAGAACAAACACCAAACCGAGGAGACCATGTTCAGCACATATGTTTTCTATAACGTATTAAGAACACCTTCATATTCTCTAATAGTGAGTGTAATAGTTAAGAGCATGGTCTCTCTCTCGAAACAAACTGAACAGACCCTTATTGGAGGTGTGCAAATTACCTAAGCTCCATTAATAATAGCTACTATTATCCTGAATAATTTGGGTCAGAGAGGAGAAATCAGAACAATGCCTTTTTAACTCATTGCACCATACAGGAAATAGTAAAAATAGCTTTGAAAATAGTACCAGGAGAAGGAAGCATCAATATTTTAAGAACTGTAGAGAAATCTTTCTGGTTAACGGGCTCTAAGATATGGTGATGAAAAGAGAACGGACCCTGGGTGGTGAACACACAATGTCAGATATAATGTATTACAGAATCATACACCTGAAATCTATGTAACTTTACTAACACTTGTCACCCCAATAAACTTTAATTAAGAAAAATATCCTTTTTATATTGATTTCACCTGTTGTTTAATAGATCAATGAGTAGCCGGAATGGTTTTGAGTGGTTGTGCCAAACAATATCATTCCTGGTCCTGCATTATTGCCCATTTTAATTGATGATGTGGAGAGGCCACCTATGCCGGGCATCTTTTATTTGGTTCTCCATACCCACTCCATGCTCTTCACTCTGCTCCCTGCTGTGGCAGCTGGCATGTGTTCCTATGCCCATTGGATTGTGTTTGGTCAATGGAGAGCTCCTACAGGAGAACAAAGGGAGGGAAAAGAGTGAGATCAGCTCTTTCTCTGTAGGCCAGCACATGAACCCCACAAGAAATAAAAACAATTAGTTCAAACAAAAAATATCAAATAATTTTTTAATTAAAATTTATTGGGGTGACTATGGTTAGTAAAATTACATAGGTTTCAAGTGTAAAATTCTGTAATACATCATCTCATCTACCAGCTCCCTGCCCTTGCCTTCTGGTAACCACTAAACTATTGTCTGTGTCTATGAGTTTTTGTTTATTTATTTGTCTTGTTCCTTTGTTGTTTTCAGTTTTATATCCCACACATCAGTGAACTCATGGTTCTCAACTTTTTCTGTGTGACTTATTTCACTTAGCATAATAATCTCAAGATCCATCCATGTTGTCCCAAATGCATTACTTCATCAATATAAGGTAAATTAAAACTGTACTTTTACTTTAAAAAGCTGGGGAAGAATTTCTGAGATAATCTCAAAAACCAGTGTTTCCATGTAATTTTTCTTTCATTACTCTTTGCAATTAACCATCATAGAAAAAACACCTATGGCTCCCTCTTTTTCTCCCTAATAGCCAGTACCAAAGTTTGGATGGTCCTAGGATAGAATAGAATGGAGTCAATTCCAAAATGGATGAAAACATGACTGGTAAATATAATAGCACATTATTTACATTTTTAGTGTATGTATACCTGTTTCATGAATATAATAATAGCTACGACAGTGTTTTTAAGAGGATTAAATTAATCAAATTTTATAAAGCACTTAAAACTGTTCTTTGCACACTGGTGCTTTAAAAGAATGGGAGTCAGTTTGTCTTTAAAAAGGGCAGCCATCAACTCCTTCTGGCTTTGTACACCACCTTATAGGTGGAATCTGTTTTTCTATGTGCAGATATGTATATTCCTAACTGAATCAATGGCCTCTTTTACTTATTTATTGACCTTCATAAATAATTAGGAATTATCCCACTGATATTTGATATAACATAAACTTACTAGATCATTTTTGCAGTAAGAGAAAATGTTGCATTCTATTGCCACCAACTCTAGGTCACTAATCTATGTGTAGCAAAAAAGAAAAAAAAAAAAAAAAGGAAAGCTAAATAGGATATAGCTCTATTTATGTCTGTGAAGCTCTAGCAATCACTGAGCTCCTGTAATTAGAACTGCAAGTAAACCTCTTACTGGCTAAGGAGTTGCCGGAAGTTATGATTGTTCTTTGGAGACACCTAAACATTTTATTTCAGGTGTGCATCTCTTTTATAGTGGACCCAAATAAGGCACGAGGTGCCTATTAATTAAGCTACAAGTGTTGGCCTGAAGCTAGAAGTAAAATCAATGGGGATACACTATTTACTGGCACATGTCTAAAGCCAACACAATTTGAATATTTCATTTCTTAATACTATTTAGCCTGTAGTAAACAAAGCAAGCTCAACTCTGTGAATTGTTACAGAAAGCTGAATTTACCCAGAAAGCTGTTACACAGGTGTGGTCAAACTACATCAAAGTGATTTTGAAAAATCCCAGTGAAAGTGTGTGATAAATACTGGACAGACATACAAAATGTTTACAGTGGTTTGATTGTGGATGATTCCTTTTCTCTCTATATCTATGTGATCTCCTTAGAGTCTTTAAATAACATTTACTCTTTGTTAATTAAAAAAAAAGGCCACACGAAGAATCTAAAGGTAAACTAACACCACTACAGTTGCAAAAATAAAAACTAAATGGGAGTCTATGTTGATTTATTTTTATTTTGGCTTTCTAGGATTGTTACATACAGATATTCGAGTGTGTGTATATTATGCGTGCATACATTTTATTACAGTTGTCTGTTTATTTTTGTTACTTGATGTTATTTTCTTGTAGTTACTAGAAAAAATGCTTAGGAGAAAAGAAAGCTGAACAAGATTGAGCTTGCGGTATAATTTTGTGTAACAACAAGATAAAATTAATTTATTTGATTCTTGGTTTTCAGTCAAAGAGAAATTTGGTGAGCACAGAAAAGTGGGTAGTGAATTCCAGGAAAAATATGTATACCACTATTATAGCAACAAAATCTAGCTGTTTTTCCATCAATAAATACAAATCCCAAAGTTGTAAATTTTTTTCTTTAATAAATGCTAATGAATATATTCATTTTCAAAATAATGAATTTACTGATAACTGTAAACTTATTCAAAGCTCTCCCACAGTTGAAAAATTTAAAACATATGAATATCTTATTATTTTGCTTTATAATTTTTTCAGTTTACAACTACTTCTGACAACTTTATAAATTATTGACAGGAAACAGAGATGAATCTATAACATTACTCCTTTCTCCTCAGTTTTCTGATTTCATTCTGATATATGTGCTAGGGATTGTGGTATATATTTGTGTTGTCACTGAATGACAAACTAACCTTGACCTACTTATAATGAAATGTTGTATTGTCACTTGGGTTCAAGAAGTCATTAAAGCTTGACAGCATTGCCTCCTGTTAGCTATACCCAAATCCCAATTGAAAAAAATATCTACCAGAATTATGACTTTGTTTCACTTTTTTTTTTCTTTAAATGGCATCTTAACTAATTAAAAGTAACCTGTTGCCTTACTTTTTTTTTTTCTAAGCTTATGGTTTTCTGGTCTATAATCTATTAAATCTGAAGGAAAAAACAAATACAAACTATGACATCAATCTAGAAAACAGTTTTCAAGTAATTTCATTATGTTTATAACACAGATTCTAAAATTGTATGCATTCATAACTAGAATCAAAACACAATACTGGAAGCTTGATCTTGAATTTAAATTTTAGAAGTTACTTAAGTATATAAATAGGATCTATATGCCAAAAGAGAAAAGGTAAGTCAAAAGATTGAAATGAATTTCAAAAAGAGCGATTTAACTAAATTTGCCATTCTTTAGGATCAAAGAGAAATGAAGAAGGTCACAGTGAGTGGTTGGAAATATAAGCAAAGCTACAATTTTCATCCATTAGCTATTGTCGTATTTTTAAACATAAAAGAACTAGAGAGAGAAACAAAGCGTATTTGAATTAATTCGCAAGTAGCTCTTTAAGGTAATCAATCTCCTGTGGAGACTTCAAATTTAACTTAATATTATCTGTGATTGGCCTATGAATATGGCTAAATGCCACAAATAAAATAAAAGACAGGAAACTTTAAAAAAGAAAGCTATCAAAATTTAAAAATGCATTCTTTCTAAAAAAAGCTGTGTGATATAGACAATATTAATGATTTATAAATTTAAAAAATCCACCATACAAACTATTGTATTATTTTAGCATCCCATTTTAATATAGTGGAAGGGGGGTATTTTAAATAATGCCATATTTGGCAAAAGATGATAGCATCACTAAACAAAAATTAATTTGGATCCAGAATTAAAGAGAAGAAGCATTTCTTCGATGACAAATATGCAGTTATTATAGCCTTGGCAACTGCTTGGGAATATGATCTAAATCCTCACCAAACATGACAATAAGAGAAGACTTAGGTGATTGCTTACTGTGAGTTTTATATTTTTAATAGCCAAGATTTTTCAGAGGTACCCACAGTCCATACTAGTTCTCGATCTTCATAAAATATTTGTATTATTCAATTACACTCATAACATGCACTTTTCTGATCACTAAATATACCTCCAATGCCCCTTGCAAACTATTGCTATATCACAGGTATTGTACAGGGCAGGGCCAGAGAGTACCCAGATGGGAAAGAGCTAGTCCTGACAGCCACTGAAGGATTAAGAATAACTGGTAGCGTAAATCATTTAGGAAAGCAATTTTGGTTACTCAGATGGAAATTATGTAAAGGTGCAGGTTTGAACGTAGGAAAGCCAAGGTGCAGGTTTGAAAGTAGTATCCAGGATACTGTGGGAGAAAATGTCAAACTTTGGTGATTAACCAGTTGTGTTGTGTAAGGTGCAACGGAGGGAAAATGAGTCAAACATAGATAACTTTTATGGTTTCAAGATTGGGTGTCTAACTGTTACTGGAATAACTGTTCGGTCCTTTTTCCAATGCATTAAAGAATTACAGATCAGCAAACAAGAAGGTATAGAGTAAGGAAAGTTTATTAGGATGCGTTCTCAGAGAAGACTGTGCCAAGTCAAGAGAGGCTCTTAATGGTGTGGGACTTGAGCTTTGTATTATTGGCTCTGGGCCAGCCCTGCGTGTGACATATAGACTTAGGTCATTTTATTGACATGTGTAAGTTATATAACCCATTCCTTTCTGCGAATGCCCTTATCTATAATGCACACAGAAAAAAGGGGGAGTGGTGTAAAACCACAATGCTAATTTATTGTAACTATATTATAATAAGGCTAAGGTTAAGCCAAGGGAAAGCTTTAACATTCTGAGCAGGATTCAAAAACCAGATAATTCTGGTTGGATTTTACTTCCCTTTTATTAGGATGTTCTAACCACAAAATTAGTCCCCAGGGGATGGATCTGGGCAGTTCCCGGGGAGTGTGGACCTGGGCGGAGCAAAGCGCTAGTTGCATTATCGTCTACCCCTCTTCTCGCTGATACCTATCTTCTACCTAGCATTAGGGTAAACGATGTTGTCATTCATGAGGCCATATACAAAAGAGAAGAGAAGTAGTTGGAGATTTAAAATGACTGGTTTCAGTTTGGGGGTTGCTGAATATTCAGTGTCTTCAGAATATCCAGGCAAATAAGATATGAAGAAAATAAACATATGAGCACGTTGTCTGCCCATCAACAAATAAAGGGAAATGTGTGGGAACGTGGGCCTAAGTACAATCTTGAAGCATAGAATTTTTATCAGAAATTGCATTCTTGTTTCTGAGAAACTTAGGTTTTAAATATAACTTAATACCTTGAAAAGTATACCTACCTCATAAGAAAAAGAAGGATCAACCGATTTTGGAAATTAGCTTGCTCCATCTATGAGTTGCCGATATTATAATTATCTTCAGTTTTTCGTATATTTTAGCAAAATTCTGTACACATAGTATGGATTGCTAAACAAATATTAGTTGATACCTTAAAGTGGGAGTAGACACTGCTTAAGGATTTAAAAATAAAACTTGCTATTGGTTTTAGCAAAAGGAGTGATATTGGGGTTTGAAAAATCAGTAGCCTTTTTCAAGCAGAAGAAAAAGCTATACATGGGGAGAAGTAGACATTTATTTTAAGTAGAAGGAAGACATAACCAAAACATGAAATGACATTGCACATTTTGGAATGATATTATATATGTCATGATTGTTATATAAGGTACAAAAGTAAATAATAAGTTCCAGGAGAGTAAGTGATTGGTCATATTGTGAAGCATTTTACATTTCATGTTAACGGATTTAAATTTTGGCTGATTATTTTTTACCTGAGGGAGAGCCAATGATGGTATTACATTTTCAGAAGAATTAAATGATCTTTAAATGATCTAATTTGCTTTTTTTTAAGTTAACACTTCTGACAGTGTGAAAAATGAATGTGTGCATAAACAGATTTGTAGCAAGCGAGCAGTTAGCAATGGGAAATGATATGAAAAGAGCTAATAGAGGGACAATGAATTTGACAAAGAAGGAAATATTTGTAAGTTATCAAAATTAAAGATAGAGTTTGAAAACCCATATGTTGATGTCCTCATTATTCCATACACTAAAAGTATTACAATTGATTAAATATTTAATATAGAATATAAAATCCAATTAAAATTTGAAAGAAGATACTATTATTTAAAATTTAACTAACTATAGAACAATAAATTACTTTTTAAGGATTAAAAAATACTCCAAACTAAAAAATAATAGGTTAATTATGTAAAGTAAAACCATCTCTAGATTACGCATCAAATAGATAGTTAAAATGGTAAATGGTAACTAGTAAAGTGGTAAAATGGTAAAGTGCTTAAAATATTTATAATAAGCATTGGAAAGTATCATTAATGATTCTAGCATTAAGAGATATGATAAATCAATTAAACACCCCTCAGTTACTTCTAAAAAATAATTTACAAAATATATGCATTTCTTACACTATTAGTCTCATAGTTTGAAAAGGTAATCTTTCATGATAAGAGTATAGTATACATATCTTTAAATAAGTATTATTCAATCATTATTTAGTAATATTCACACATCCCCTTTACCTCTGGGGGATATGTTCCAAGACCCTTAGTGGATCCCTAAAACTACAGATAGTCCCAAACCCAAGATATGCTATGCTTTTTTCCTATACATACATACATACATACATACCTATTACAAAGTTTAGTTTAAAAATTAGAAACAGTAAGAGGTTAACAGCAATAACTAATAATAAAATAGAAAATTATAACAGTATACTATAATAAAAGTTATGTGAATGTAGTTCTCTCTCTCTCTCTCTCTCTCGCTCTCGCTCTCGCTCTCGCTCTCTCTCAATATCTTATTGTGCTGTCCAGTAGTTCCAGGGTAAGGGGGAACTACTATTAATACTATGTTTTTAAATACTGCATTAAAATAATTTAAACTGTGATTTCTTTCCATTTATATCAGAGTGTTTAATCAGAAAGTTATTTATAAAGTCTTCTAAAGTCTGTACAAATCAAAAGTTGTATTTATAATGCAAACTAACCAGAAACAACCTCTATATTTGATATATGCTGAACTTAGCATAAATTGATCACAGCTTTGCTTTCCATGATTTCAGCTATGCACAGTCAACTGCAGTCCAAAAATATTAAATGGAAAATTACAGAAAGCAATGATTCATAAGTTGTAAAATTTCTGAGTAGCCTGATGGTGTCTCCAGCTTTCTGGCTTAGTCCCACCAAGGACGTGAATCATTTCTTTCTTCAGTGTATGCATTACGTGCCTGTCAGTCAGTTAGTAGATGTCTCTGTTTCAAATAGATTGTGACAGTTATCACAATACTTGTGTTCAAGTAACCCTTATTTTACTTAATAAGGGCCCAAAAGAGCAAGCGTAATGATGTTGGCAATTCAAATATGCTGAAAAGAATCCTTAAAGTGTTTCCGTTAAATGAAAAGAGTATTATGTATAGGAAAAAACATGGTAGGTATGCATAGGGTTCAGACTGAGGTTTCAGGCATCCACTGGGGAGTGTTAGGTTGTATGCCCCATGAATAAGAGGGGGGTACTATACACATTTTCAGTCACGTGCTTTCAGATATTATTCAAGGTACTTCTTTTATAAAAAAGACCATTATGTTTTAACTTTATTAGTCTAAAGAGAACTTACTCTAATTTCCACACTTGGCTTTTGCCAAATCAATATGTAGCTTTGACAAAACAGCAGTATCTTGATGATCTCATTCTATAAAGAAACAAAAATTACCAACCACTTAAAAAATATCCTTTCCATTGGACCTAAAAATTCATGTATTTTTCCAAGTCATGCATCAAAAAACCCAGATACTTATAAAGTCATCCAAATACTGAAAAAGCATACTTCCTTTTTCAGTCCACTTTCCCACCTGGACTTCATGAATCAACGAAGAAGTATAATTTACCCTGCTAACTGAGCTTTGGGGAAACTGTCAGGAATAATAATTAATGCAATCTTTATAAACTCTTAATATTTGGCCAATGGTTCTTCAACATTTCCTATTTTTATCAGATAATTTGTTTTTATCAGTTGAATTCCTGGTCAAGTGAGAGGTAGTGGGGGAACTGGTAGGAGTGTAGCATTTCATAGAAAATTCGTGTCAATTTATTTGAGAAAAAATTATAGACCTACATTCTGTTCTCCATCAGGTGTATTTAGTTACTCATCTATTTGTTTATTCTTTTATAGTTCTGATCACATTACATTATCATTATGTATTAACATTTTTAATTCCTCTAAATGGAATAGAAGTTAATGCCATTCTGTTTCCTCTAGTAGATCATGGCAAATTGGGTAAAGTATAACAAGTGAACAAACGTTGAATTCATAACTGTTTTTGTAGAGTCACTAACTCACAAATGAAATGCTTACAAAGAGTGTGGATCCAGTTTTGCATGTATTTAACAGAAGACAAGCTTGGATAAAAGTTAACATCTTAATACTGCACTACTTCTGAATCAACTAAATCTTTTTTCTTTGGTACATCCTATTGATAAAATGGTTTGTTCATTCAACATCAAATATATTCTCTTCTAGTGAAAACATGATGGAGAAGCTAAATGATCAAGGAGGACATAATTAAATCAGCTAGGTTGTATTATCAAATGAACCATGAAAATTGGCATATGGAACTCATTCAATTGGAAACACCATTGAAAATGCCTTCCCTTTCCCGTTGTTAACTGCTCACTGTTCATAAACATTGTCCAGGTTTGATCCTAACATCTGTAACTATGCTTTGTCTTACCTTATTGGAGGCAACATGATACTATTATGAGTTTTGCAGGCTTTCAAGGTAAATTTCCTGGGTTAGAAGCCTGGCTCCACTACCTTCTAAAAGATTCTCCTGTAGAAATTTTCTCAACCTATCTACAGATTCAATTTCCTCATTTTTAAAACCTAAATAGAAATTACACATTTACTATCTCAATTGTTTTCATAATGACATTAACGTTAAGTGTTTAATGCCAAGCCTGGCTGCTAGTAAGAGCTTGTTGAGAGTTGTAATTTTTCTTGTTTTGTTTGGAAGTTTTATTTTTGCAGATCCGATTTGCCCTACTAAAGGTAATGCGGACCATGACAAAATGACTATGATAAAACTCCTTTATGGGAGATGTACGAGAAATATGTATTTGCATGTACGAATGAAATTTTGCAATTGATACAATCCACTGAATGTCAGATTCCTGGGTTAATTGGATTACAAACCAGTTTTGATGATAGAGATTCCCCAAGACAAAAGTCAAGATACAGTAGAATCAAGAAACCATCTAACACTCCTCCAGATTTAAAATGCCTTCCCTTTCCTCCAGGATCACTACATTGTGTGTAATTATATGCAAGTACATACACACGCGCGTGCGCGCACACATATACAACATCAAGACAGAAGGTAGCATTTCAAAATATACACATACTTAATTTATACAATATTGGTTTTCTTATATGTAGTATACATGTATATACTGTCACCTGACCAGTATAAGCAAATATTTAAATAAATAGATGAATCAAGAAATCAGTCAAATTCTCCTCAAATGTGTTCTTTAGTTTATGCAATGAAAAATAATTGACATTGTACCCTAACTTAAGGTTTAATTTATTATTATAATTGCTGTTGTTGTTATGGAGAGAGATAAAAATAGAAACAAGAAATTGTATTTACTGCAGGGTTACAAGCTTCATGTGAGGGCTACTATAATCTTCTATAGAAACATATGCCTTAAGTTGGGTATGTAACAATTCTGATTCCAATTCCAATGGGAGGCATTTTTCCTCACACCACTACGCACTTCTCCAACACTGACTGAGTGTCCCACAGTTTAACTTCATTCTGACACTATCTACTTGGAGATAGCATCAGATTCTACAGGTTAAGTGTTCAGGCCCATAAGACTGATCCCCCACCATACAGTTTAGAAAACAGTCTCAAGCCCAGGTTGTCACCTGAGCTTCTGACCCACCAGCTATACATGGAAAATTTAAGAACCTCCTCCTAGGGTTTGATTAATTTGCTAGAGTGGTTCACAGAACTCAGAGAAACATTTTCCTTACTAGATTACCAGTGTATTTAAAAATATGTAACTCAGGAACAGCCAATGGAAAAGATGCATAGAGCAATAAATGGGGAAACTGAGGGCATCTTCCATCCCCATTCTGGATGTGCCACTCTCTGCAAATCACTTGTTCACCATCCCAGAAGCTCACCTTGTCCTTTTGGGTTTTTATGGAGGCTTCATTACATGGTCATGATTGATTAAATCATTGAACATTGTGGACTGATTCTGTTTCTAGCCCCTGTCGCCTGGTCAGAGGTCAGGGGATTGGGGCTGAAAGTTCCCACCTTTGAATAACATGGTTGGATCTCCTGGCAACCAGCCCCCAACTCTAAACATAGTCCAAAATCACCTCATTAATATAACAAAAGACACCTTTGTCACTCTCATCACTTAGGGAATCCTAAGGATTTTGAAAGCCCTGTGCTGTAAAAGAGGACAACAACCAAATACAGCTTTGTTATTATAAATCACAATATCACATTGCTACCATTTATAGACAATCTGGATGAAATCATGACAGAATAGTACAAGGATTTTACTTTCCCTAGAAATCCAAGATTTGTTTCTAGATGCAGTAACTGAGGAGATTTTGAAATAATTTCTTTGGGAATCATAATGAAGGTCAGATACAAGGTTTAGAAAAAAAGTTTTGATAATGTGGGAAGCAGAACCTCCTACATGTACTATAGAAAATGAAAATTTCGGGTACTTCTTTTTTCAGTCCAGCTTCTCTCTCATGCATAAGAACATGACCAAGTGAATCCTCATCCAATCAAAAGCACTAACTCTGTGTAGGTTTTGAATAAGAAGCCAGGAAGGCAAACAAGTACAGACAGCAAAGGATTAATTCCCCATGTTGCAGTGCAAAAGTTTTAGGGCTTCAACAATTGTGCCCAGTATCTTGTTAGCAAGAATGGTCCAAGCCCTGGCTGTCAGTTTTGTGTTGATAGCAGCAGAATACTTAATATATCTGTGGGCCAAACTGCTTTTTACCCTCCTTTATCCATGCATTTTCAAGCCTTCTTTTTTCTTTGTTCTTCAAATAAGTTCTGTGAACTTTCCCATTATTTTTCAATATATATTTTATATTTAATTCATCAATTGTTAATTTCTGATTCTTGCTAAAAAAAAAAAAAGACAACTCTAACTGATGCATGATTATTTTCTCTTTATTTCATTATCAGTCTTGCCAAAGACTTATGATACTTTAAAAACATTTTATTAAGTAATTCTATTTTTAATTTTTCAAAATGATTTTGTTTTTGTTTACTGTTTCATTTATCCTTAGTTGTTTAGATTTAACGTTTTAAAAATTTTCTAGTTTTTTATATAAACTCTTACTACCTGTATTTGCATTATTTCTTTTACAGTGAAAGCATTAAAATTTATCTCTCTCTCTCAGTATCCATCAAGCCACTTTGAATTCAGTCTGTAAATTTGAAATGTATTACTTTTAATACCTTTTGATTGAGATATTTTGTAATTTCTCATTTTTTCTGTATAAGCCATGCATTACTTAAAAATATAATTTTAGCGTATTTACACATTAATATATACCAGAAACTGTTATCTTTCTGTTTATGAGTTTAATTTATTTGTAACCTTTGAATATAATATTTCTGTGGGATTTATTGAAACTTTCTTATACAATGTTTTTACTTTTAATCTCAATGTTAATATTCTGTGTGTCCAAGATAACTGAACATAGTTTGTATCTCTTGGGGAAAATGTTGTTTTTCTTCAACATCCAGTGTATTTAATAATTGTCTTCTTTCATCTAGTGTTTTAGAGAAATGGTTGATGAAATATAATTCTTGATTTTTGTAAGATATGCACTTTGCCTCTAGGACAGTTATTTTCAATTTGAATTTTTATAATCATCACTAGGGGCATTTTAAATATGTTTAGGCCCCATCACTTAGAATCTAATGCATTTGATGTTCAGTGCATCCTTTGAAGCAGTCGTTCTAAAATTCCCTAGGTGATTTTAATATGAAGTTATGCATGTAAAACAATGCATGGAAACCATTAAGACTGTTTTTGCCTCTTACACCAGTTTTGTTTCTTTTTTCTTTTGTGTCTTAATGAGCCCATTTTATGCTCTTTCATGTGAGATCTTTGGATTTTCCTCAGACCTATGAAAATTTCATTATTTCTGCAAATATTAATTTGCCTACTTTTACTCTTTTCCTTCTTTTAGGCTAAGCTCACAATAGTTAGATACTGTCACACTCAGTTTCCTCTTGACCTTGGACTGAGAGCTATTTCTTAATATTAGACTTACTTGTTGTATGGAAATCTGAAATTCTCAAACTAAGCATATTCTGGTTTCTTTATGTTGATTTTTTTCTTTTAGCTTATCTCTCTTCTCTTACATTTTAATGTAAGCAGCAAGAAGAGTGGGCTACATCTACGGTAGAGTAATCTACTTAACTTGATCACCCAGTTTATTAGTTGTATTTTTTACTTTTAATGTTATTTCAGTAACACAGTTGCTAACTCTACATCACAAAATTCCCCTTGACTGTAAAATGTTCCACCAACATTTTCCTCACTTTTCTTTAAGTCCTCTCTGTCAACATTTCAATTTCATCAGGCTTCTGCCAAAGAGCTTTATGATCAAAGCTCTTTAAACTGTGATGAATCTACTCAGACTCTTCACTAATTGGCTTACATGGTGACATGGCAGTGACAGTATTGACTGGGTTGCCATCATCTGAAGATTGGCAGAGACTGGAGAATCTGACTTCCACGTGACTGACATCAATCACTCACCTGCTAAGTGGACACAGGTCATTAGTGGGGAGACTCGGTTCCTTCCACATGGGCCTCTCTACAGGAATTCTTAAATATGCTCATGATACGGAAGTTAGTTGTCCCTAGAATGAGCAATCCAAGAGACCAAGACAGAAGCCACAGTACTTCAGAAGTCATTCCTCATCACTTAGCCACACTCTATTGGTCACACAGACACGCCTGGATTGAATATGGAAGGGAACTACACCATAAATTAAATATCAAAAGGTGAGGCTTATGGGGACCATTTTTAAAGATGGCGACTGCATTTATAAAAAGGCAACAATACTTATCATGTGATTATGAATACTAAAGCCAGTGAAAACATGGTCATGATTCAGCTTTCTTTATTAATTTAAAAAGTAAAATTAATGTCATTTGAACAAATAACTAAGAACTTTAAACTTCCCTGGTCATGATCCCAAAGTAACATTGACTGTGTTCTGATATGCCGAGCATAGTGTTAATTTCTTTACCTAAAACTTTATTTTCATAACAAAATTAATTGTTAAGTGCTGGCATGTCTACAAAGATATATTTTTGCCAAAAATAAAATATTGGTTTATTATTTAACATTTTTGAATATATTCTGACACCAGTTTTTTTTATAGCAACCGGGTGTCCTTCGATTCAATTCAATTCTGTCACAAATTACCTAGAGTTAGCAGCATACCCCAAAAGCTAAAGGGCTAGGTCTCCAACAACACTGTTCTTACTTCAGACTTAACCCACAACTAGCATTCCCAGGCTATTTCCACTTCTCTCCAAATCGGCTACAAATTCTTGGATTCACATAACGCCCCCTTCAGGTTATATAATTTGCTAGAAAAATTCCCAGAACTTACTGAAACTGCCATACTTATGATTATAGTTTTATTATAAAGGATACAACTCAGAAACTATCAAATGGAAGAGATCAATAAGGCCAGATCTCAGGAGAGGAGGGTGATGTAGAACTTCCGTGCTCCTTCCTTGCAGAATATAGGCATGCCATCTGCTCAGCACATCACTGTGTTTAGCAACCCAGTACCTCTACTGAGATTCAGTGTGCAGAGTTTATCTGCGTTTCATTAAGTGGGAATGATTCATAAAATAATTGACCATGTGATTTGATCTTAATCTCCAGTCCTACACCCCTTTTTTTGATGTTCAACCTTCCAATTAGGTGCTTTGTCTTTCTGGCATGGGCAGCCTCACCCTTGAAATCTGAGGGCCTACCATGAGTCACCTCATATTAAGTCACCTCGTTGTCTAAAGGGGCTCATTATGAATAACAAAGGATACTCTTATCACTTAGGAGTTTCCAGGGGATTTTGAAGCTCTGTGCTAGGAACCTGGGACAAAGAATACATATATTCTTGATTATATCACAGTAAATAATACAATAACCTAAGAAATTCCCATTTTCCTTTTATTTTCTGCATTTGAATAGTACTAGTATGAAAATATCAAATAATTGCAATTAATCAACCATTATAATGCTATTAAGTCTTTGTCCTATTGTTCTAAATACAGACCATAAAAGATTTTATATGACTAGGTATTCATTTCCTTCATAATCCTCCATTTTAAAGAAAATGGATTACATAGATATATTTTAAGCTATTTCATTTTGCTTTGCCTTAATATAAAAATATAAGTTTGGTTACATAGACACATTTGAAGCTATTTCATTTTACTTTGCCTTAATATAAAAATAAAAATATAAATTTGAGTAACATATACATTTTATAGAGATCAGCTGACATAATTCATTTTTTAAAATGGAATGGATTGATGGAAATATTGCAGTATTTAGGCAATTAGTCAGTTATACTTTATGAATAATGGGGCATGTCTCAGAAAATAATTTTTCATCAATAGGAGATTTATTATAGACTATTCAGTTGGCTAAAATGTTAGATGGTAACCCAACTTCTTTATGGATGTTGGAAATTCTCTGGCTAAGGCAGGCTATAGAAACAACTCCACAGTTATTTTAAGGTAGCCAAAGGTTTTTATTTTTAAAAAGAGTCATTTCTTGACTTCCTCTGGACTTCAATTCACGATGCTCTTCTTTTAACTTGGAGTAAGTCTTGCATAATGCAGGAATTGAATATGCCCTTTAAAAACACTTCCAAACATGAAGTTCTTTGATTTTAAAATATAAATGTAGTGTTATTCAGTATTAGAGCTGCCTGTTTTCTTCTACTTGCTCTATCTTAGAAAGGACATCAATTTAACCCTTACACAAAACCCCAGCACTACAAAAATCCCATTCAAATTCTAGGTCTTTGAAAGGAGACTTCTTTTATTCTTTTCTGATTCTGAATCAACTTATCTCTGCTGTTCATCTCATCTGGCATTTGTATTTTAAACTCTCACATGCTAGGTTTTGTGACATTTGTAGTCTTGAGTCTGAATTCCTAGTCCACTAACTATGCACAGATTATATGTTCTCTAATTCCTCTTGCATGCTAAAATCACCTATCAAATCCGACTATGATAAAATCACTATTCTATTTATTTTATTTTCACTTAGGAAAAGGTTTATACCTTTCTTCAGCAAGGGCATTCTCTAGGTTACTTTAGTTCTTTTGGGGAAAGGTAAGAAGAGTTTCCTTTGTCTAGGTTTGACTGTGACTGGCTATTTGATGAAATATTCACATCTTTCACATCTTGGTTGCTATTCAAACTCCAGTCCTCCATTTGCCTCATATAAAGGAGGTTTTTCACATCTCACCAATAAAATAATTTATTTAAAACAGTGATTATGCTTTTCCTTCCACCTCTTGCACAGAAAATCTTTCATAAATTGAAACACTCTGATAAACGCTTTCTTTCATTTATACTTCACAACATTTTGTAAAAGGATTATATTCTTCTCAATTTGTAAATAAGGTTCAAAGAGTGTGTACAGATAAGTGGATTATCTAGGATATCATGCCAGATATGAAAACTCCATAGTCTGCTGTACCCCACTGTGGCAAAGAATCCTTCTGCTAACCTGGGTTTTGCCAGCTCCCTTGCACTTATTAGTCAAGTCAGTTTAGGCAACTATTGAATTTATTTGCCACCTTTTCCTCCTCTGCAAATAGTGGACAGCAAAACTTGTCCTGTGTAAGTTTTAAAGTTGTATATGTTTAAGGAAATACCGAAATTACTGTGTATATATGATCAATAACATTAAAAAATGCAATCATACGCCTTTAAAAAACTACTTTTAAAAAAATACCTTAGAATGAATAATGTTAGTTCCTTAAGAAGATCAAATGTTATATGAACTCATGAGTAAGTTTGCTATGAAAATCAAGTAGTTATTATAACAGTTTTCAACTTAGGGTTCCACCAACAGAATTCAACTGGTCCAAGAAATTACATGGGAATAAGATACCTTTCGTTTTTCTTAACCTTGAACCTGCTTTCATATTTTTTTAACAAATTTTAAAATTTTGAAAGTTTTGTATCATATATTTGGTTACAACTGCATGAAACTAGTTGTCACACATTGGCTGGAGCAAAATGTAGGCTCAGAAGTTGTGAAAAAGGGCTAGAAAGACGTCTTATGTAACTTTAGAATTAGGATATTATGCAGCTTCTTCCTCCTTTTTTATTTACAGTAGCTTTCAGATCTTTGCTATAAGAACAATACAATTAGCTTTACCTCCTAATTTTTGTTAATAGTATTACCTTTCTTAGAGTTTACTTTTTTATATTCTTGGATAAGCTTAGACTTCAACTACTTGTTTTGTCAGCTTTGACACATAGTTATTATAGATGAGACATGCATTACCATTGTGATTTTTTCCCTACATATTTTCCCTGTTTTCCTCTTATTTTCTTTTAGATATATAGTTTCTACATTGTCAGTGTGTGTAATATATGCATTCCATTCTTTTGTCCTTATCTCATCTTGATCTTAGAACCAAAGATCCTTAATTGAATATATTAAATGCTTGGTGGCATTTATTTTGCAAAAAAATTCTACAGTTTCACTTGAATGGTTGGAGATATTCCACTTCTCGTTTCTTAGCAATGTCCCCTATGTTATTTCAGGTGCAAGTGATTTGTCTATAGTTAGTACATGTAATATAAATTTCTGGATATATGTTGTCTGGATATAAATTTCTTTATTCCCATGAGAATGTTGTAAATTCCACTCCACTAATTTTCATCATTAAATGTTGCTGGATTCGTTCATTAGTTTTTGCTTCATACCTAATCACCTCAAAATCTCAGAGGCATACAACATTAGTCATTTTTCATCGTTCTGCTGATCAGTTGAAAGTACACTGATTTAGTCTGAGCTCAGCCAGGCAGCTCTGATAATTTGGATTGAGACTTTCGTACTCATGGGCTCGCTCCGGTCACCTAATTTACCTTGGGCCTGGATGGGTAGTTCCATTCTACACTCTCCATCCTCCCAGGAGGATCCATTCATCCCAGGAGAGGTCAGGCTGTTAACCCAGGCATGTCCTTTTCATGATGATGGTGTAAGTGCAAGAGCAAGTAGTACAATCATAGGAACAGAACACTTTTGGAGTATAGGGACAAAAAGAAAAATACTTTTCCTCCCACCTTCTAAGCTCTCCTAGCTGGGGTAATAATCAAACTAACACAGGCAGATTAACAGGAAAAAATGTACAAAATGTATTATGATGTACATGGTGGGGGGTGTCATAAGCTATGAGACCCCAAATGCATTGAGCAGTTGAGGTTTATGTACCATTCTGGTCAAAGGAGAAAGGGCGCAGGGGTCTGAGATTTGAAAGAAAATAGGCAATTTACGGGTAGCAAGGAAAAGCTAAACACATGTAGCAGGCGAATTCTTGCTAAGCAACCCAACAAAAATGGGACATGGTGGGGAAGGGGATCTAGCTACCAGGCCTCTGCCTGGATGGAGCCTTCCTCTCTAATGTGAAGGTAAATATGTTAAGATACCGTTCCTGGAGCAGGCCTTTCTATCTGAGTCAATTAGGTAGATAAAACGGGAGCTTAAAGGTTCTTTCTGAATCTTTGGTTTCTTAATAAGCAGCTTAAAATCAGTATCTCATAAGACACAGTTTTGGAGGGTGGCAAAACTTTGGTCCTGTTCAGAAGCTTTTAGTCACAATCATACCAGTAACATTCCTTTGGCAAAAGTAAAACATATAGCTTACTCCCAAATTCAAGTGTTGGGGAAGTTATGTACCAGTGTTTTATTTTTAGAAATTGCCAAGTCATATGACAAAGAATCTGGGAACACGAGTGGATAAATTGTTGGACAAATACTGAAATCTACCTCAATGCAGTAAATAAGTTCTACAGCCTGATTTTATTTTCCTAATAAAATTACTTGATCTTCTATTTGGCTGCCCAAAGTATTGTTTCTTTATCTTTAAAATACAAAATTATACTAAAATATGTAGTGTCTGGGTCAACTTTCCTTGGAGTATTATTGCTCTATCCTTATTTATCTCATTTGATTTCAGGAAAATGTTTTTTGAATTTGTCAAAGCAAAAATTACATTGGATAAGATTAAATAGGTACGGGGGGTGGGGTGGGTGGTCAGTGGTTGGGGACTTTCTTCAAGGCTATTGCAATAAGGAAAGACCAGAACTCAGTTTGAGCTCACCTTTACTGAAAGAAAGGGAAGGAGAGTTGTTAGGAGCTGGGGTTGGGAGAAGGAACGGAAGAACATCTGTGTTTGCTAATTGGCTTTCCTAAAAGGAAAAGTAAACTGTCTCACATCTTTATGACCACAGGTAGTTTCACAACTTAGAACAAGGTGCACAAGGAAATTAAGCTCCTACCCTCCCACAGGAAGCTAGGAAATAGGGTGCTATCTCCTTGATGATTACATTTCAAAGGGATTGTGCTCAGGTCATTGAGGAAGGCTTTCTGGATTGTAAAACTGTCAAGAAGCTTTTAAAAAGATTTACAATTCAAAGGAGCCAAGGAAGAATTTACAATTACACATTTTCTAAAAGTAAATGGTCTTAAGTAAATGCTCTAGGTCAGGGGCCTAGAGCTTGAAGAAACCTGTCTAAAGTTTAGTCAAACCGAAGGAAACATTAAAGCCTACTTGGTCAAATTACATTTTAAAATATTTGCTCTGTTCTAGTTACTTTAGTTTTCTCTGGCTTGAATCTCCTCCTTCCTGCACGATGAGTTCATTGAGGTTTAAAGGAATAGCTTTTCTTGCATTAAGAAAAAGGGGGGAGGGGTGGTTTTCCAAATTTGTAAAACAATTTTTAACTGTGAAGGGATGTTAGTCAGATTCTTTATCATTTATTTTTATAGTACAATACCTTGATAACTTTAAGAGGAAGGCAGGTATTTTTGGAATTAGCATTTTGAATCAAGAATTGTTGCTTAAAAATCAAACCCTATAATTGGATTTGGGTAAATATTTTTTATTCTAACTATAAACAATTTTAATTCCTTCCACACTTATATCACACACTTATGATCCATTCCCATGCATATTTTCCAGGTTCCTGTTTGCATACATTGGCAAAATCATGTAGTTCTTTTTATATATATTACATCTTCTCATGGGTTGTACTTTGTATCTCGCACTCTGGAACCTGCTGTGCCTTGAGTTTAATTATATGTCAAGAAGAAAGAGGAACCAGAGCTAGGTCCCTAGGCAGACCAACAATCCTTTGTACACCCAAGAAAGGCAGTTAAAGTCTTTAGTGAAGAAGAGTCTAAACTCCTCAGGCAGGGGTGAAAGAGCTGCTTCTAATAGCATACAAGGGATTTAGGTATTATATGTCCCCAATTGCATCAGAATCTCCTTATGCCCAGTCCAGTTTTCAAGATTCCATTTCTTCTCAGTCAATATCCTCATTTTGATAGAAGAGACTTGGTGAAGTTGGGATTTCAATTTTGGTTGTAATTCAGCTACCTGTAAGATTGAACTTTGGGTTTGATTTTCAGAAATCTGGACTCTTGAGAGATAGGAGATAAGAGTTTCTTTTAGGGATGTCATTTATGCTTTTGTGTTCTTTATGCATACCTTTAGGTGAGACTTTAATGCATTGAACTCATCATTTTTATTTCTTAAGTTCTCAGAGCAGTTAGAAATCACTAACCCACCCTTTATAGTCCTTATTGTCACACACAAAAAATGGTTCTATGGCCACAAGAGCTTGATTTCCCAGAGCCTTGCCCTCAATAAAAACTTGGTTATAGATAGCAACAAATGATACTTTGCATAACTGTTTTGTCTCTGCAAGCTGAGGACTAGCAATTAAAACGGAAAATATGGGTATCGATACTTTTAAATCTTACAAGGTTAGAGACCCAATTACAGATAACATAGAATCAATTAAAAGAAGCAGTGCTTATGAGTATGTTTCTTTGGAACCAGTTTTGTTACCAAATTCTGTATCAGTTAAGTTTCCATCAGATAAATGGAACCGTTAGTGTTGCTATTTACATACATGCATATTTACAGGGATTTGTTTCAGGGATTTTATCTGGTATATTTCTGAGAGCTATTTACACTGCCGAGTGCCTTCTTATTTCGTATGAACTTAAAGTCCAAAGTATAGGCAGTCAGGAATTGAAAATGAATGTCATGTGAGTGAAAGCAAGGATAATCTGGAACTCAGAAATTGGAGAACCCAAGAGGACAGAATGGAACTTAAGTGAATTCTCACTGCTTTCATCCATGATGGAGAGAGTAACTTATAGGAGAAACTGATGTCTTTTGTTGATACAGGAGAGTTAACACTTCCCTAGGTAGACAGATAGGTCCCTGGTGGAATAAACAAAGACAGACATATCGTAAAACTTCAGGTTTAAAATCACTCCTTTGCTCCAGGACATAATGTAACAAGGCCTTGAGGTTAATCATAAAATTCATTTTGGCCTGACAAATGGAGCTGATCTGATAGATAAGAGTGGGTTACTTTGCTAACTCCTTTAGGATGGGCAAGCAGAACAAACCTGGTAGACGAATTTCATTAGAAGGCGCCAGTTCCCTTCTTCAACCAAGTTCCCTTCTTCAAGCATCTCCCCTTCCCCAAGTAGGCAAGGGAAGGTATAAAAGTAAGAGCTTTTGCCTCAGTCATGGGGCACCCCCATTCAGGACGTCCTCCTGCTTGGGAACTGCAACCTCTTCTCCTGCCTCTAATAAACTATCCTCTTTTTAAAACGTTTTGCCTCTCCCTGGTCCGTGTTTCCATTTTTCGGCTTCACGAGACACGATCCCGGCCCACACTCAGAAACTGCCAGCAGATCCAACATCACCTACATCATTGTCTTGTAGCTAAAGACACACATGGGCCAGAAGCAGAGAAGCTAAAGGATGAATCAGGGAAAAGTGGATTTAATTGCAGGCCAGATAGCTGCTACATGCCAATGAGGAAAATCAACAAATGAGTAAGGTGACTTGTAAACAATGAAAGTCTCTGTCCTGACCTCCTGTGTGTAAAAACAAAGTGGCAGCTGCTTCACTTTGTCCCTCAAATCCTGTGGGAAAATACTTCCTGTGGCTCATCCAGAAGCAAATAAGAAAGGGAATTCTGGGAAACAGTCAAGCCAAGCTGACAAATTGCAAAGCCAGTTGGAACACATTCATTTTTGTGTAGCAAAACATGATTATCTTTCAAGTGACATAAACAAAAACTATAAATAGGCTCACATTAAATACATTGTCTGGTTTTGACATCAAAAGATCTTGCATTAATCTGACAGAAAATCATTCAGTTTTTAAAGATTTTAGGATTTTATAATTGTCATGATATTCAGGACTTGTAGCTCTTCTCTCATATTTTCCGGTAGAACAAACTTAAAGACATGATTTTGAGCAAAAAAAGAATTTGAACAAAAATTGATAATCAAGAAAACTCTTGCTGTGCAACATTATCCAATAAAGGATATACTCATACTCTTCTTGAGCTAAATAGTGACTTTCAAGTAACTCTTCTTAGTGAACATTGTATATATATATATATATATATATATATATATATATATATATATATATATATATATATATATATATATTTCTTAGAGAACAGATATTCCTTGCACCATCATTTTTGATCTAATTACATTTTTTTTCTTAAATCTGGCAAAGAAAATAATCTCCCTCCGAGAATCCAGGTTTCCAAACCTAGAAAATATATAGTTTTTTAAAAGGATTTTTCAGAATGGTATAGAAAATGAGTATATGATAGCTGTGGCCAGGAGAATGTGACTTTTAGATCTCTGACTGCAGCAAATGTTATTGACCAAGTTTCGAAGCTATTGCACTCTGAAATCTATTACCATGTTTGTGCCTAGACTAGACTTCTTATGGGCTATTCCAAGCCAATGACTGAACATGGTAGGAATACCAGGGTAGTCCTATCCCAAGAAAACTTCGGAATCTCCTCATAAATAACTTTGATTCAGGATTTCCTGTGGGCCTTGCTGAAATTTCTTTAGAACTTCACAGCAGACTTGAGATCAGACTTGCAGATCAGAATGATGGTTCACCAAGCCTCATTTTCTCTTTTTTTCCACAGTCATTTTTCTCTAATAAGTTTTTGCACATGTAACTCATCACAATTTCATATGTTGGTGTGCATGCACACGCACGCTATAAAGGCAAATACAAATAAAAATAAGAGGCTTAATTATACTTGTTGTAAATAAGGGAAGAGACTTCTCCCATCCTTTTTCCTCTTGTCACAAGGATATGAGAAATTTATTTTTCCTTTAGATAAAGCCAATTACCTAACACAGATGGTCACTCGAATTACCAAATGAATTAAGTGTAAACTAAGTGTGCTGTATCATGCTGTTAAATATTTTACTTGAGAACTATTATGTACCTTGAGAACATGCATGTAATGGGTTAAATCTGCTTGACTATATAAAAGGGTGAGATTCTGTCTGTCTTTGCAATCTTTCAGTGGATTGCCTGTTATGCACATCATATTCTGGCTTAATGCTTATTCAATACCAAAATTGTTTTCTTTCCCTTCCACCTATGTAGAAGAGGTTTTCTTCATTGGGACAAGATTTTGTTTTTAATTATACTATGTCCCCAACAGTATGTATATGTGTGTGTATATATGTATGTATAGTTCAATGCTTTGTTTTAAACTACCTTATGCTTAGATTGCAGGATGAATGAAATGATTAAACAGTATGTAAACTAATAAAGAAGGTACTTAAGACCAATAAATTTTAAATATAAATAATTTGGAAAATAGAATGTCCTAAAGATAATTTTCCCGTAGAAAGCTTGAAATAATAATTGCTCAGAAATAGGACATTATGTTGTGCTTCAGTAGTTTCTAATGAGCATTTAAATATTAAAACCTCTTTAAACATGTAATTTAAGGTCAGTCTAATAAGGATTCAATAGTGGAATTTTTCTTTAGAATTCATGGATCAACTTAATAAACTCAAACCTGCAATTCAGAAACCACATAGTATTTGGGATGAAACAATAGTTAATAATGCTGTTAATAATTTCTTTAAATAATTTTTATTTTAATAAATATATTTTGTGCTACTCCAACTATAGTTAGCAATTTGCATTTGAAATTACTCATAAACATTGATTGATAACCTCAAATTTTATTCACAATATTGTTTATTGAATTACTGAATATTTAATATTGAAATATACTTACATATTAGTATTTCAACAAATTTAATATCAATGATTCGGATTCTAAATATAGGAGGATTTTATATGTGCTGCCAGGTTGAGAGTAATTCTAAAATACCATTGCTCGTAAGATCCATTGCTATTTTAGGTAAAATAAATGTGAAAAAATTGTAACTCTAAAAGTGACAAAGAGAGTAATACACAGACAGCATTAAATTTGGGAAATGACCTTCTAAAGACAAGATCTTTATCTAAAAATAATGAAAATCACAGCATTTCTAGCATGGAAAGAGAAAAGTGATGAAAATCATTGCAAATAGTATTTTGGTACAGTAATTTTGCTTTTCTATTGTATTTGCTTAGTACTGCTTTCATGCTTTTAACTATGAAATTATTCAATTTTTCACATTAAGTTACTACGACTAAGTTACTATTTTATAGTTCTCTGTATTGGAAACATACAATATTTCTTGGAAAGACTATGTCATATTACTAGTGATAAGTTTAAGCATTTATAATAATGGGTCAAGCTATTTCTCAAGGTAAATTTCTTTAAAATCCTTGAGACCTGAAAACTTAGTGTCTTCCTTAACATAACTGTACTATTCAACACTCTGCATTAACATTGGTTTAGTCTTCCAGGAAATTCTTACCCAGGAAGATAAAGTTACAAACAAGTTTGTTTCAGAAACTTCTTAAAATCCAGACCCTAAACAGAATATTGAACTAGCTCCCCTAAAAAAAACACTTCCTTTTCACAACCGTAGGCTGCTCAAATGGGCTCATCAAAGCTTCCTTTAACAACCCCCACCTCAATGAGTCCCCTACTGATAAATTATTAGTCCACAAATTTGACCTAATTTCAAATACACCACCTTGCTAAAAAGCCCACCTTTAATTGGACCCTGAAAATCTTACAAATATCCTGTCCTTGACCTTCCTGTTCCAAGAAACTCCTAAGATTGTCAAGATAGTTTTTTTGTTTTGTTTTTTTTTAACTGCCATAAGCAATAAATCTGTCTCTATTTAATTAACGGGTTATTTTGGTAGTCTCTCTGGAGAGGTAGCAGGACACACCCTCACTATTTAAAAAAATGCTTAAGATTATTATTTATTTATTGGCTGTGAAATTTCTATAAAATAAAAGAGCATTAGCATCACTATTTTGTTATACTCAGCAGCTTGCCATATGGGAAACATATATTAGAATATAATTAAGGGTGAAAAGGAAGTGCTTTTATTGTATAACACAATTATATAGTGATAAAACATTCAGGAAGTGTTGATGAACTTAGTGGATGCTGCAACATAAGCTATTTCTTCACAAGACATAAGGAATTTTGCAAGGAAAGTGTAACCAGTATTTTAATTCTTTTTAAGCTATCTAATTAGTATGCTAAAGAAAAACTAAGATTTCCATGTGAATTATAAGCATATGAAATCTTCAGATTGTAAATCAGGCAAATCTTTTCACTCCTAGTACTCTGACAGAGAGATGCAGTTTTACAAGAGATTAACAGCAGATCAATGGTTATGTGAGAATCTAGCCCTTGGGTTAATTCAACATATAGTTCCATAAGACTATTATAACACCCGGGAGATTTGAACCTTTACTCAAAACTGTGTGAAAAAGATTTCTGTACAGAAAAGAACTGCACAAGATTCAAGTAAAGAAAAGCACAGGGGATTTGATATAAAGCAGAGCTGAAATTTTTAAATTATTGAAATGTAACGTACATTAGAAAGAAGTGCACAACTCATCAGTAAGAGCTCAATGAAACTACAAAGGCAGCTGTGTAATCAACACACAGATGAAGAAAGACTATTATCTATATCTTGAAAGCTCCCCCCATGTTGCCTCTCCATTACTGTTTCTCCTCAAATTGATGTTTTCAGACATTTTTGCATTTTCATTGGTGTATACTTATGTAAAAACTTATACTGTACACATGTGAAGTTTATTTTATGTCAATTATGCTTCGATATGTTGTTTATACAAAGTAAATATACAAGATGATTCCCGATAATAAGTGCTGTAAAATAGTTAAATGGAAGGAGGAGGAGGGCCATAAAAACATTTCCTTTGAGGAGATGGAATTTTTTTATGATAGACCTGAATGATAAGACTGAGGCAAGTATGAAAAGTCAAAGTTTGAAAAGATCATGGAAAGAAAATCATTCCACACAGAGAGAAGAATGACTGCATGCAAAAATATGGAAGGGGCCTCTCGAACATAATCTTGAGTTGAAAAGACCAGGTAGAAAATAGTATAATGAACAGTTCCTTGTTTGTAAGGTATAAAAAGGGATAAAATTAATCTCTACTGTTGTAAGTCAGAACAGTGATTACCCTTGCGGAGTTAGGTGATGGGTTGAGACTGGTAAGGGTACCAGGGACACTTCTGATTCATGTTCATGTTCTTGATTTAGGTGCTGCTTATCCAGCTGTATTATGTTTGTGAGAATTTTGTGAGTCACACAGTTATAATATAAACACTATGTATTCATAGATACACTATTGTATGTAGACTGAAAGTTAAAAATTACATAAAACATCTGAGATAGATATGTTATCCCAATTTGACACTTGCTCAAGAGTTTACTTCTATTAAAATGTGATGTCCCTCTTCTAACACAGAACTAGAAACTACCGACAACTCCTGGGACTCTAGAAGCTCTAGGGACATTGGCTTGGTTGCATTTCAGGCTTGTCTTGTGTGCCTGCCTCGCATCCCCCCATGTCCAGAGAAATCTCCAGAGGAGGCACAGGGAGTTGTTGGCAAGACAAGTCTGCAAATTACCTCAGATGTAGGTCAAGGGAATAGGGGTGGGAAATAGACAGCTTTTGTTACCTACTTTGCCCCTTTTTGTGAACAGTATCACTCTGTGACAGTATCACTTTTGTGACACTCTTAACAGAACTCTGTTTGTAATTAAGACCTAGGGTGAGCATAATGGTGGTGATTCCCAGAGCATTCCTTCACAAAGGCAGCCTAAATCTAAACTTGTTAATCTTATTTGGGTATGCTCCATGGTGTTTCACAGTGTTTTTCCGACTCCACATCATACCCCTGAGTTGGCTAAATAGAGTATTACCTTTCACACATATTGTTTCCTTCATGAACTATAATCTACTACATTATTGTAAAATATGGATAAAATCAACCACATTGAAAAAGGTGGACTTGATGATAAATAAAGGTGGATGGAACTGATAGTGTCAGAATTGCTAGTCCAAGTAAATAAGATAGTCACAAGTTGGGCACAGTGAATTAACACATCAGGTGGTGTAGACCACTTAATATCTGACAGCTGAGCAAGAACAAGTATGGAGATAGACTATGTAAACTGTGTCAACTGAAACAGGACAGGGTAACTCACAAGAAGAAACTAGAGAGCTAACAAAGGAAACTAAGGCATGAGGTTATTTTTAGAAGTCTATGGGAATGATGGTCTCCAAGAGAGGTACTTGGCAGTCATTACTCTGACATCTATGAAGAGCTCCTCTGTCTCTAAATGTCTAATGTCAATGGGTATAATTGGTGCTCATTTAACTCAGATAAGCTATGGATTGCCCATATTATTTAAACGATGTACATCCTCAAGAAATAACTTGGAGTCTGAAGTGCTTTACAAATAGCCTGGAATTTAATGGCAAGTGTTGTAGGCCTCCTTTAGGCTGACACACTTGAGTAATTGAGTAGGACTCCTAGCTGCAGAATCTGTCTCAGGCAGAAGGACCCTGAGGTCTCTGGTACTTGCATAGTAGTGAAGCTTGTGAAAGTTCCGGGGGAAATGTAGATGGCAAAGCAGTTTAACAGATGTAAAAAAATATATATCTTACTTTCACACTGCCAAAGAGCTGTTCCAACCACTATATTGTGATCAAAGTCTCTTTTGAATCCCATAAATAGATTATAAGAAAATTTGGATGAATAAGCCTTTAAAGAGAAGCTTTGAATTGTCTGTACAGTCTCTAGATCTGATGTTCACCTGCATAGTAACCTAGATGTGTTCTGAGAGCCTGATAATGTGTCAGTACTAGCCTGGTCTCCAATCTATTAATAAGGTGGGGAGAAGGAGACTGGTTATAGCACAGGGTCTTCCACTGCTATATCATCTGTTCACCATGACTATAAAATGTGGATGACAGTAAGGGTGTCCAGGGGATTCCTGGTGGTCACAGAAATAGAATCATGCAAAGGAAAGACAGTCAAGTGATAATTTCAATGAGATAATTTGATTTGAATGTGATATCATTGATATCACACTTTATTAATGATATCAAGACACCACAGATTTTTTTGGCATATGGTTAACTATCTCCTAAGTTTGATATGCATATAAATAAACATTCAAACCCAATTTACTCTTCTATTTTTATTTTGTGCATTAATTTTGTGGAGTTGGCCTATTGAGATTTCAGTTAATTAGTAAATATATTCAACAATCTGTTTTTGAGAAGCAACATAAAAATAGTCATACGAAATGCAAGTTCTGTGAGAACTATGTTCTTATAATTTATGACAAGGAATAGCTTTATTTAGCTCTAGATTTCACTGGCAATGTACCATATTTTGCAGTGTATATTGTGCACTTTTTTGCCCAGATTTGTGAGAGAAAAATAAGGATGCACATCATACATGAGTAGTAGTAATTCTGTATGTATGTATTTGTTCTTGTGTTTTGTAATTGTTACACATTTCTTGTACCATAATATGTTAAAAAATAATTGCTAAAATTCCTTTATAATACAGAAAACAAGTATCTAAGTGTAAACAAATAAAAATTTGAATTAAAAAACTAAAGCAGAAGATTTTTCCCCTGAAAAATTTGGGCCTGAATCATGGGTCCACTTTATATATATGGGAGCACATTATACATGGCAAAATATGATATTCAATTCAAGTAATCATTATCCTTCTTACTTAACTTCTAAGGTGTTGATACTTCTGAATATCTTTCCTATATGGAAAGCATCAGAATCTGACATTGTTTTGTTTGACATTATTTGTTTCTCTTTTCCAAAAATGATTAGTTTGTGTTTTGCATTTTTCCCTCTTAAGGATTTTATCTATTTTTAAGCAAATTATTGTTTAAATCTAGTAGCACTGAGTCTGATGCTTTGTGCTAATAGTTTTCCACATATCAGTGTTTCCTACATATCAATGTTAATATCAAATTATTTTCTATGTTCCCTTTAAGCAAAACCTGGTATGTCTCCATTTTTCTTATTTGTCATAACAGTTTGAAATTCTTTTTACCATTACTATCAAACTGGGCTAATGCACAGAGGGATTGATGAACATGGCCTATATATCATTCATAAGAAAGAGTCTATTACACCACTGAACACACACACAGTTTGGAGATGTCACAAGAGACATTATCATACTTTCTAGTGAAATTTACTTCTTCATTGATGTGCATTATACTTAATGGAGAAATTATTTACCTTATTTTCCCACTGTTGCATTTATCACTTTCTAGTGTAGCAAAGTGTTGTGAAGCAATATGTTTAAAAATTCGACTTCATCTTATTACTCTACAGATTACACTAGTAAACATTTTCCCAATCTAATACTGTGTCAGATTTCCATTAAAGAAAGTGAGCCTTTATTCTTTCCTAACCCACTGCTAAGGAGTTTATGTATTTTATGTCGTTGAATATTCACCACAAATCTCAAAAGTACATATTGCCATTTATCCCATCTTACAAATAAAAATCCTGAGGCTTAAAGAGATTAAATAATTCATCTAAAACCACAGAGCTGGGGAATTTGGGGCAAGGATTTAAAATCATATCACTAAACATGAAAAACCTTGTTCATAATTATTGCATTAAACTGAGTCAAACAAGTTCTTCAGAAATTATGACACTACCTTTATTCTATTCTGTAAACTGCTAATAATAACTATCTAGAATATATCGGTTCACTTCTTTTTATGTAATATAAAATTTTAAGTAAACATTTTCTATTATTTGAAAATGTGGTACTTCCCAACCACACAAAGATATAATTCTTTCATTTGCTTTTGGTCTTTTAAAAGACGTCTTTCCTTAAAATTACTTTTCTAATTATTAGTCTTCATATATTTATACTGCATAGAATTTTTAAAAACAATTTAGTATATCGTTATTTTAAATTTCAGTTTGTTCTTCTAGTAATTGTATATAAGGACTTTTTTAAAACCAGCTTTATTGAGTTATAATTGGCATTAAAAAAATTGGCACAGATGCAAAGTACACACACATACACACATTCTAGTTGAATAATTAAACAATTCTATTACTGGCACAATATGACTAAATGTTTTGTTTTTCTTTAGATAGTGAACCTACTGAAAATGTTCTGACATATTTTTAGAGTAATGACCTTGTGATCACACCTGATGCTATTTTGTGATGTTATTTTCTTAATGACATTGCAAGATCAGATTTATATTTTTCACAGGACTTACAACATTGCATCTCTGTTGGACTTGTATATTTTTAACATTTTCCATGGTTTTAAACTTGAGTGAGCATGCTGTTTTGAAAAGAGAAATTTCTTACACATTTTCAAATAAAAACAATAAATGTCTCCATAGTTAGAAAGGTTGGTATATATTTAAACGCCTATTCCAGGTCAAATTTCTACCGAACGCTAAAGGGACTTAAAAACAAGGTATACCAGAAAAGGAAAATATAAAATGATGTGAATTATGTGGATAAATCTTAGCTATTGTGGTAGAGTTCTTAAGTAAATTAAGATTAAAGAAATTTTAAAAATCATGGAAATTAAGGAAAATTTCAGAGAATTAGATAAGGTGAAAGGAATGTAAAATTTGGAGAAATACGGGAGGAAATAGCTAAACATAGAAATTAATTATGTAGACTTATTTCTTCAGTATTAATATTATTAATAAAATGCATTTGTGACCTAAGGCTACAGTTCAATGGACAGAAAATATGTGTACCAATAATTTCCTTATTGCCTAATAAGTAGCAAATTTTCTAAAATAAGGAAGCTAATATTTCCCTTTTTAATCTTAAGAGATTTATTATCAAGGATTTCAGTATTGAAAGTGAAAAATCTTAACAAAAATATAAGAGCAACATTTTAAAACAGCATTTTATGACTTAGACGTCTATTGGTAATGTATTATCTCTCCTGTATGGCTAATAATCTATATTTAAATTCTAGGACATGACTTCTAAATGCCACAAATAGTGAGAAGAATGTCTTAAACATAAAATTAGCTCATGTTATTAAGAATAACTTTGGATTCTGGATGAATACAATCCATTTTAATTAGACCCAAGAAATCACAGTAAAGTTTATAATATTATGGATGAATATAAAAAAAATTAATTAATGATTCTTGTCTAAAGATATTAATAATAAACCTAAATCTTTTAGGTTAGTTGTTTTGACATATGTGAATCTATATTTCAAGCCTGTCACAATGCATTCATTTGCTTATAAAATGTTTCATTTACACTTATAAAACAAATTTCTTAAAATTTTCACGTGCCATGAAATATTATTCTTTTTTTCCTGTTTTGTTTAACATTTTTTGAACCAGCCAACATATAACAATGACTTTCTTTCAAATATTTTTCATTTTGACCCCACAATATAAAATATTTTGTATTATTTTATGATCAAGTGTACATTTATATATTTCTTTATCTATCTGTATCTATGTGTATTAGTATAAGAATTTCATGAAACAAACTTTAAACTTATTAAGTGTAAACACTCTGATATTTCTATTCCACTCCATTCCTTTCTATTCCATGTAACTATGTATTTTTCAAATTGTCGTGATCTACTAAAGTGACTTCAGCCCCACTAATAGCTTGTGAACTATAGCCTGAAATATGCTGCTTTACAATAAACAGTGATCTGTGCTTTGTAGCATGGATTAAAAGTGTAATTTATATACTTTTTTAAAATTAAGTTTATTGGGGTGACAATTGTTAGTAAAGTTACATAGGTTTCAGGTGTACAATTCTGTATTACATCATCTATGTATCAGATTGTTTGTTCACCACCCAGAGTCAGTTCTCCTTCCATCACCATGTATTTGACTCCATCTACCCTCATCTACCACCCTCCACCCCCTCATACTCTCTGGTAACCACTACACTATTGTCTGTGTCTATGAGGTTTTGTTTCTTCATTTGTTTGTCTTGTTCTTTCGTTGTTTTCAGATGTATATGCCACATATCAGTGAAATCATAGGGTTCTTAACTTTTTGACTTATTTTGCTTAGCATAATAATCTCAAGACCCACCCATTTTGTCACAAATGGCACTGTTTCATCTTTTCTTATGGCAGAGTAGTATTCCGTTGTGTGTATATACCACATTTTCTTTATCCAGTCATCTATTGAAGGAAACTTTGGTTGTTTCCATGTCTTGGTCACTGTAAATAAAGCTGCAATGAACATTGGAGCACATATACCTGTTCCATTGTTAGTTATAGGTTTTTATACACTCTGAAAGAAACTCTCCAGAGATCACAACAGCTGTGACCATAGTAATAACATTTTAGATATTGTTTAATTTCAGGACAAATCTTACTGGAGATTTATTTGACCTAAATAATTGATGGTCCTGATTATGTCAGTTTCCCCACGATATTACAGCATTATTTATATTCTTAATTTACTCCTTTTATACTGAGCTAGTCACAGTTCCCTGAAAAATACTAACTCTTTCAATTCTGTGAAATTGTTTTATCATTATACCTTCTTGGAATGATCTTAAGTCACTTGCTACTGATGAATACCAATGAACCTTTCAAGATTTAACTCAACTCTCACTCTATGAAGTGTTCCGATCTCTGAGGTAGAGTTGACCAGCCCTTACTGTTTGTCACCAAAGCAGTGATGACATATCCTTGCTTCAAAATATATATTTCTATTTTTCTTTAAAGGCATAAAATTTGAGAGGTCTGGAGAAAAGTACAAATGTAAAATAATTTAAGTGCTGGAGTCTGTGTAGGTACTCATCCTCTAGTTATGACCTGGTCAATTTAATTTATCTCTGCAAGCCTATTTTCTCATCTGAAAATGAAATCGAACTATCATAACTATTTATAAATTTATCGTGAAGATCATCTGACCTAATGAATGTAAAGCACCTAAAACATTAGGAACACAACAAGCCCATGGTAAATGTTATTGCAATGTTCCAGAAACACACTAGGTGTCTCCACTTTCTAACACTGATTTTTCAGAGTGCAATTAAGCAGACTGCTTAATATTTACCTCAGAGATAACTAGCAAGTGCAGTTAAGTAGACAGTTTAACATTTACTTCAGTAATACCTGGAAAGTCAAAAGTTATTTAACTGACATTTGATTGCATCTGTGGTGTCCAAAGCATTCATTCACAATTTGTACTGGATTGTCCAGTATAAATTATTTCAAATAAACAGGGTTCAAATTGGAAGTCATAATCACCAATCATTTTGTCATGATTTCTGAATACAGCTAACAATTGATTTAAGTAAGGTACAAGGTGAAATACTACTAATACATACATGTAAATAAGGTTGGGAAAACAATCATGGAAATTTAATTGCGTTTTCCCATTTATTTATAAAATATTTCAAAACTTGCTATGAAATTTTTAAAAGTAATTCTGTTCCATGAACATTGCCATACTTAGGATTATTAAAGAAATAACTGAAAAAATGATTTAGATTAGTTACTTGTGTGAAGTTAGGGAGAAACAACCATACTTGTTGAGTAGTAAGCAGGAAAAAGAGAAAACATATCCACACTCTACTGAAACTTCCTGAATGAAATTTCACTTTAACACACATATAAATATTACTTTGATTTATAAAGTTGCTTAATGTTTTTTGGAAAGTAATGGAAATAATGTTTTTAAAAGTGAATCAAAGTATCAAGTGTTTGTGTATGAAGGTTTGAACTGAGTGATATTTACTTCACTTAAAAAATCAATATCGGGCCGGCCCGGTGGCTCAGGCGGTTAGAGCTCCATGCTCCTAAGTCCAAAGGCTGCCGGTTCGATTCCCACATGGGTCAGTGGGCTCTCAACCACAAGGTTGCTTGTTCAACTCCTCGAGTCCCGCAAGGGATGGTGGGCTATGCCCCCTGCAACTAAGATTGAACACGGCACCTTGAGCTGAGCTGCCTCCCAGATGGCTCAGTTGGTTGGAGTGTAGGCTCTCAACCACAAGGTTGCCAGTTCAATTCCTGGACTCCCGCAAGGGATGGTGGGCAGCGCCCCCTGCAACTAAGATTGAACATGGCACCTTGAGCTGAGCTGCAGCTGAGCTCCCGGATGGCTCAGTTGGTTGAAGTGCATCCTTTCAACCACAAGGTTGCCGGTTCAACTCCTCGAGTCCCACAAGGGATGGTGGGCTCTGCCCCCTGCAACTAGAAACAGGAACTGGACCTGGAGCTGAGAGATTGAAAGGACAACAACTTGACTTGGAAAAAAGGCCTGGAAGTACACACTGTTCTCCAATTCCCCTTCCCCAATAAAAACTTAAAAAAAAAAAAAATCAATGTTAATTTTCTAATAATGCAAAATATAAAACATCTTTGTCACTTAAAAAAAATAGAGTCATTACATTTAATTATTTTGTGACTTGATATTAAGTTTAGAATGAAAGGCAGCCATGCAAAAGGTAAAGCTCAATTATAGGTAGAATTTCCCTCCCATTACTTTCCAAAAAGCATATATACAGACCTTCATTGGTAAATATTCCTTTGGACTAAAATGATAGTCAGTATCTACTGGGTTATACTGAAACACATTTCAGAGGACAGCTACAAAAATTTTCTGCCTGAGTCGATAATTTTAGATGCTTTCTTCATCGCAAGTGAATGTGATTAACAGGATGAAAGACAACACTAAAAACTGTTTGAAGGGCTTTAAAAGGCAATATTTAGAAGAAATCAACGGATTGTATAAAGTAGCTAATTTCTGCCTTCATAAGAATCACTCCTGTTAAGTGGGATCTATTGATTTATCAGGCACATATTTGGGGAATATCTTTAAAAGTAGATTAGAAAAAATAATTTATAAGCATTGTATGGTAAAATATTATTAATAATCTCCTTATTGATTTATTTTCAGTTTTACTTTCCTTATAGTTGAACTAAAGAACAGAAAGATATGTAATTTAGGGGAATATTTTTTAGTCAAAATACCTTTTCTAATACCTTAAATCATGTTTTCTCAAGAAGATTTTGTAAAGTCACTAAAACATGACTAAAATCAAAGACATGGTAAAGATTTGGGCATATTTAAAAACAGTCAGTGCTCATTCTTAAGTTCAAATATTGGTCTTTGCTGTTCACTGGACAAAACCTTCTTCTCATTTTGCTCATACAATCCCGTTCCAGGGCCCTGGGAAGAATACCATTTCTCAAAATGATTGTACTGAATTTTTTTCCACATCCCACTTCATGTATTTAACAAAACTACAAATAATCAAATACATATACATATAATCAAAATTGACCTGATAAACCTGATGCTCAGAAAATGTTCACCATATTTTTGACTCATTCATATAGTAACTCTTAATTATATTTTATGTCTACTATGGTTACTTTTGTTACTATTTTAACTTTTCATGTTTGCATAATTTGGCTCCCTATTAACAGAATATAGGTGCGCTCACTCAGCACCTGCAGCAGATGATGTCAATGTCCTGCCAGTATTCCCTTAGATGTTTACCATTTTCATACACGGGCTCCTGGTCTGCTTTCATTCCCTATAGCCAGAACTTGCATCTCTTTTTCAGAGGGCTTCCCCCAGGCGAGCAGAGCTCAGATGTAGACTATGGGAATTATTCTCTCCAGTAAGCTACCCTGAACCGATGACCTGTGGATGTGGGAATGAATATAAATATTTCTGTCTCACCCCAAACAAGACAATGATGTGACCCTGTCACTGACACTAAAGCTTTCTTGTTGGACTGAGTCAAAATTATTCATGGAGGTACTAGAATGGATGCTGTACTTTGCTTGGCTTTTCTCCTTTCTTTGTCTTACCCACTATCTCTATTAGATTTTGACACAAAACTTCCAGGTCTGAATCTGTGGAACACAATGTAAAACAATACCCAGTCCCAACTTCCTTCTCCTTTTCTTGATTTTACCAAAAGGAGTTTGTAAAAGCTAAATACTCAATTTTCCCTACTTTCCATTATAGTTCAACTGACTTAGAGATTTTCAGAATCCTGGGCCTGACTTTATGAGTCCCTGAAACAAAGGAAACAACAACCTAACTATGGTTCTTGTTTTGTGAGATAAATGAGCTTTCATTTGCTCTATTTTAACTGGATATTCCAATCTTTCCAAATAGATTATGGTTTTTGGAGGAAAGGCACCATATTTTCTACCTGCTTATATCTTTTTATTGCTCTCTTTAATGTAAAAATATGATTATGTATATATAGAGAGAATATTATGCACAATTATATATTGAATACTGATAAGTGAAAAGCACTTCATATATTAAACATATGATATTATTTGTTAATCTTTTACATCTGTAGTTTGTTTTTCTTCTGACCAGAATATAAGCTCAATGAAAGCAAACAAATTGGTTTTTTCATTACTGTGTCCTTAATGCCTAGAAAGGTGTTTAATGCGAAGTAGAAATTCAATCAAATTTGCTTACTTAAATAAATTTGAAACTAAATATATGCATAAAATATAAATGATATAATAGTGGTAGAGCTTTCAGGGTAACATTGCATATATTGTTTTGTACCACAAATAAAACTTAGAAAATATATTTATAATTATATTAAATATGCTGCCTACATAAGTTTTATGGATAGCAGTCTATCTGCTGTATTGTTAAATAAGTATATAAATGAATGGATGAATGCAAGAATGAATAAGAACCGTAATTTTGACTTCAGTTTTTAGAAAGGATTAATTATGAGTTTATGGAAAGGATGTACATTAAATTTTATTTCAAAATGCAAGTTTTTTTGTTTGTTTTTATTTTTTTTGATTTGCAAGAATTGTCAGGAAAACAAGCAGCAGGGGAGTAGCCACACGACATGCAATCATAAGTGTCTTGGACCCAAATTATGCAATCTTAGTTTTATCACTCATTAGCTATGTAATCTTGAATATATTTTAACCCTCGTTTAAAGTAAGTGTAAGCATGACCTTAAAAGCTACATTGTCATCCAATAGTGGCTACTGCTTGCTGTTCATGCTCTATTACAACCAATTACACTCCCAATGGACATTTGTATTAGACTGAAATATATGAATTTACAGTTTTTATAAATTACAAAAAATAGCTGAATATTGGCAATTCATAGTTCAACCATTTTAGATGACAGATATTTTAGAGGGTATGAAAATTAACAAGACTCTACCCTACTGTCAACATTCTATTAATGGATATGGTAAGTAAATGTGATTTTATGTAAAATTACCTAAATGGTAAAGTCAATCACACAGTTAACTAAAGCCCTGTTCAGAATTACATACTGTTGAAGCTGACTTACAGTAAAGATTGCTAAATGCCACACTGGAGGACCAGGTCATATTTTTGTTATTCATGATCATTGATACCTTTTCTCCAGTTTGCTTGTTTTAGATTAGTATACGTGTATGCTCATATATGCATGTTTGTGTTACAAGTCTACCTCTAACACAAAATATATTGACCACTCCATTTTTATAATAATCTTGGGAAAAACAACTAGTAATTAAGTATTCAACCCTATGTCCTAAGCTACAGATGACCAATAGGTCTTAGGAATGGACTGGAGAGAGGTCTCATCTTTACCCCATTACTGACGTAATGAGACATGCTGTCTTTTCTTAGTTAAATAAAATTTGCTCTGAGGCATTTTTAGTCATAATCTCAGCTAACTTCATAATTTTAATATATTGCTATTTAATTGCTTTAGGATACTTTATCAAATGAATTAATTCAGCAGGAAATGCATACTTGAGGTGACTCCTTGTTCGTGATTTGCTGAATATTCTCTTACCTAATACAGCTAAGTTTAGTGAATTTTTTTTGTAAAAACCTCCTTACATTTGTATTTTAGCTATATCAGATATCAAAAATAATCTACATGTACCATATATGACTAATTCATAAGAGCAAAAGGAAAAAGGAAATGAAAATTCCTTTGTATGTCTTCTTGAGGAGAGGGCAGTTGCCAGTTTAATTACCTTCTTTTTTTTTTTAGCATTCATAAGGTAGACCCATGAATTTAGACAGCTTTATATTTATGTCAGCTTCTAGAATCAGGCAAAATGAGTTTGAGGAGATAACCTAAAATTCATGTACTTGACACAGATAAGGAAACAGTTCTGGGAAGTTTTAATGATTAATCAAAGACTGCCCCCTTAAAGACAGACACAATATTTGAATATTAGGGAATGAGTAAGAGGGTAGTCAAAGAAGATGCATCAGGCTACAAATTAGGAAACAGTTGTCAGGAGGCAAAGATGATTTTCTGAAGAATGAAAAGCTAGCTATTAGGTGGGTTGAATTTGAAATAGAAATGCCCAGCAGGCACTTTTGAGACCAGGATTGAAATTTAAGTAGAGATTGGAGCTGGAGATGTGGATTTTAGGATCAGTCTCAGAGACGAGATTGTTAAGCACTAGGCTCTATGAACTCTCTGAGGAGGGTTAACACTGAAGACTAAAACTTTCATTAAGCATACGTGAATATAAGAGGTGAAAGAAAGGGCAGCTGCTATAAAGCAACTTCAGGAAAATTCTCTTATCTGCCTCTTGCCTATGTATTTAATTGTCCGTTCTATTCTGGTTCATTTCAAATGTTATTTAAAGATGGTTAAGAATCTGCATCTTTGATCCATTTTAAATTAGTTTTGGTACATGGTGACAGATAGCAGTCTAGTTTCATTCTTTTGCATGTGACTTTCCAATTCTCCCAGCACCATTTATTGAAGAGGCTGTCTTTTCTCCATTGTATGTTTTTGGCTTCTTTGTCCTAAACATAAGACCTGAAACAATAAAATGCATAAAAGAAAACATAGGTACTAAACTTATGAACTTTGGGTTCAAAGAGCATTTTATGAATTTGACCCCAAAGGCAAGGGAAGTAAAAGCTAAAATAAATGAATGGGACTATATTAAACTAAAAAGCTTCTGCACAACAAAAGAAACCATCAACAAAATAAAGAGGCAACCAATTGAATGGAAGATTTTTGCAAACAATGCCTCCCATAAGGGGCTAATACCCAAAATATATAAGGAACTCATACAACTCAATAACAACAAAAAATAAACAATCCAATTAAAAATTGGGCAGAGGATCTGAAAAGACATTTCTCCAAAGAAGACATACAAATGGCCAATGGACATATAAAAAAAAATGTTCAACATCGCTAATCATCAGAGAAATGCCAATAAAAACCATAATGAGATGTCAACTCACCCCAATTAGAATGGCTGTCATCAAACAAGACAAATAGTAACAAGTGTCGGAGAGGCTGTGGAGAAAAAGGAATCTTCATACACTGTTGGTGGGAATGCAGACTGGTGCAGCCGTTATGGAAGGCAGTGTGGATGTTCCTCAAAAAATTAAGAATAGAATTACCATATGACCCAGCAATCCCTCTCCTGAGTATCTACCCAAAAAATCTGAAAACATTTATCCATAAAGATATATGTGCTCCAATGTTTGCTGAAGAATTATTTACAGTGACCAAGATGTGGAAACAACCAAAATGTCCTTTGATAGATGATTGGATAAAGAAGTAGTGGCATATATACACAATGGAATACTATTCCGCCATCAGAAAAGATGAAATAGTACCATTTGCAACAACATGGATGTATCTTGAGATTATTATACTGAACGAAATAAGTCAGACAGAAAAAGTAGAGAATCTTATGATTTCACTGATATGTGGTATATAAAACTGAAAACAGCTAAAGAACAAGACAAACAAATGAAGAAACAAAAACTCAAAGACACAGACAATAAATTAGTGTTTACTAGAGGGTAAGGGGGGATTAGGGTAGAGGAGGGTAAACAGGATTCGATATATGGTAATGGAAAGAGAACTGACTCTGGGTGGTGAACACACAATGTGATATATAGATGATGTATTACAGAATTGTACACCTGAAATCTATGTAACTTTACTAAGAGTTGTCACCCCAATAAACTTAAAAAAAAGAAATCTGCATCTTAAATACAAAAAGAAACAAAGCCCCATCTTTTTCCCCAAAAAACACATGTACAAGCTTATCTCTACTCATTGTTTCATAGACACCTTTCTTAAAAGATTATGTACTGTCTCCATTCCCTTACATTCCCTTATTTCCCCGTTTTTCAACTCAACAGTCTGTCTTTAACTCCACCCACTTCTCTACTCAATCAGCTTTCTAATGTTGCCAATCAATAGCTCCTTGCAGTAACTACTATGGACAAACCTCAGCACTTATTCTGCTAGACTTCTTGAAGTAATGATGTTAACCACTTTCTCCCACAGTGTTCTCTTTCCTAGGCTCTATGGCAACCTCTTTGGCTAATTCTTTTCAGTCATTATCTTATTGTTTTCTTCCTTTTCCGTGTTAATGTTCCCTGAATTCTGCAAAAGTTGTACTTCATTTTTTACCCTAGAACCACACCTGGGTAATTTTACTCATGATATTTTGTTTAAACATCCATAAGGCATTTAGAACATGCCTAATACAGAATAAGTGCTATACAGATTTTAAAAAAAAAAAAAAGAAAAAGTATTATTATCACCTGTATGTTAATGAATGACTATTTTCCTGGGGATTTTGCACTTCTGCAAACGCAAGTTCCCCAAATGCAAAAGCCCTACAAATTGTACTGAGCAAAGGTGAAAACCCTAACATACCCTTATTGAACCCCACAAACAAGTCACTTGGCACTATAAATTCAACATCTTTAAAACTGACCTGAGCACTAAACCAATTCTCTCAGCCTGCTCTCTGGAATGCTAATCTCTATGTGTAGACACATATACACGCTGTCTGACAAGTTCGCGAACTCATCCTAGAAAAAGTGCTACATACCTCATTGCTGAATATGACTACAAATCCCTTTGACGTACTCCCCTTGGGAAGCTATGCACCAATACCAGGGCCTAGTCCACCCTTCAAAGCAATTTTGGAACTTTTTCTGGAATGGCCATCAGATTTGTCATTGTATTACCCCTGATGTCATCAAAATGTCTCCTTTTCAATATTTCCTTTATCTTTGGGTAAAGAAATAAGACATTGGAGGCCAGATTAAGTGAGTAGGGAGGGTGTTCCAATACACTTATTTGTTTGCTGGCTAAAAACTCCCTCACAGACAGTTCCCTGTGAGTTGGTGCATTGTCATGATGCAAGAGCCATGAATTATTGGCGAAAAGTTCAGGTCGTCTAATTTTTTTTATGCAGCCTTTTCAGCACTTTCAAATAGTAAACTTGGTTAACTGTTTGCCCAGTTGGTACAAATTCATAATGAATAATCCCTTTGATACCAAAAATGTTTAGCAGCATAGTTGCAACAAGTTTGCAAACTTAATTGTAAGAACTCGTATGTAAGGGTTGTGTTTTCTCATCCACTGAGCCACCCTATCTTTTGATTTAAACATTAAATCCATTTACACTTAATTGTTGATAGATATGTAGTTATTGCCATATTATTATTATTATTATTATTATTATTATTATTTTGTCTTTTTGTCTTAAAGAGGCCCATCTAAAGTTCCTTGTAAACTGGTTTGGTGATGACGAACACTTTTAGTTTTATATTGTCTGGGAAGCTCTTTATCTGTCCTTCAATTCTAAATGATAGCTTTACTATCATTTGGTAGATTAATCTTGGTTGTAGGTCCTGGCTTTTTATCGCTTTGAATATTTCATGCCAATCCCGTCTGGCCTGCAAAGCTTCTGTTGAGAAATCAGCTGATAGTCTTACAGGAGCTCCCTTGGAAAAAATTAACTGCTTTTCTCTTGCTGTTTTTAAGAGTCTCTATTTGTCTTTCACCTGTGGCATTTTAACTATGCTGTGTCTTGGTGTGTGCTTCTTTGGATTCGTGTTGTTTGGGACTCTCTGCTCTTCCTGGGCTTGTATGTCTATTTCCTTTGCCAGGTTAGGAAAGGTCTCCCTCATTGTTTCTTCAAATAGATTTTCAATTCCTTGCTCTCTCTCTCCTCCTTCTGTTACCTCTATAATGTGAATGTTGGTATACTTTTGTTGTCCTAGAAGCCCCTTAAACTATCCTTATTTTTTTTGTTTGCTTATTTTGCTGTCCTGATTGGGTGTTTTCTGCTACCTTATCTTCTAAATCACTCATTTGATCCTGTGCTTCAATCTAATCTACTCTTGGTTCCCTCTAATGTATTCTTCATTTCAGTTATTGTATTCTTTATTTCTGACTTGTTCTTTTTTATATTTTATATTTTCATTTTTATGATTTCTATCTCTTTTTTGAAGTTCCCCTTGAGATCCATGAGCATCCTTATAACCACTCTTTTAAACTCTGAATCTGGTAGTTTGCTTGTCTCCATTTTGCTTAGTTCTTTTTCTGAAGCTTAGTTCTGTTCTTTTATTTGTGATGTGTTTCTTTGTCGTCTCATTTTTTCTGCCTCCCTGTGTATGTTTCTATGTATTAAGTAGGGCTGCTATGCCTCTGGTCTTGGTAGAGTGGCCTTATGTAGTAGGTGTACTGTGAGGCCCAGTGGCACAGTCTCCCTGGTCACATGAGCTGGGTGCTTCAGATTTGTCCATTGTGGGGGTTGCTTTTTGCCTACCTGTTTTAATTGAGTCTTTGTTGCGTTTTCACATTAATGGCAGGGATTGTCCCTCAGGATTATTGGCTGTGATGACTGAGTGTGACTATACTGGAGGAGCTGTTGAGAAGGAGGTGATCTTACAGAGCAGGAGTTACTTTAGCAGGGCTTTGGTTCCTGCCCAGCCTTCCCATTGCCATTTTCGTCCAGGCAGCCTGGTAATGCTTTGCCTGGGTCTGAATCTGACCCCCGGGTGTTTCATCCTTGGACACAGTTTAGTAATGCTCCAGCTGGGTCTGAAGCTGGCCCCCGGCTTGCCAGCTCCACCTCATGCCAAGTTCAGCCACAGCTTGTGCCTTTCCCAGGGACATCTGGCATGAACCACAAAGCACTTGGCAGATGTACTTGTACTAGGCTAGATTTTTTCCTCAAGTGGCCAAGCTGTGAACTGAGGCTGGTTGTCACTAGTGTCAGGCTTAGGACTCCTCAGCAAGAAATATAGGGCATGCCAAAGCCAGATGCTGTTTGTTTGGGTTTTGTGAACCTTTGAGAGATTTTAGGACGTCTGCATCAAGAGCCAAGATAGGTTGTTTAAATGGAAAATCTACTGGAAAGGGCTTGGATGTGGGGTGGGGTCTCAGGGATCACCAGGGTGGGACAAATAAACACTGTTAACCAGGCTGATAGAGACCCAGATATAGCAGCCACCAGTGTATGCACACCAGGAGGGGGCAGTGCTCAACAAAGAAATAATGGTTTTCACAAGCTCTCTGTCTGGAAGAAAGCTGTCCCTCCAGTCCTTGGCCCTCAACCAGACAACTCAGTTCCTTCTTACATGTCTCTGGCATCTTTTAAGCTGCTGTCCTAGTACTGGAGCTCAGAGTGAGTGAGTCATTCAGCAAGTAAGTCTATGCACAAGTCTTTTATGTGGAATGTCTGTCACTCCAGCCACTCTCCATCTCCCTCAGCCATAATCTTGCTGGTTTTCACAGCCAGAAATTATGGGGATTTCTCTCTGATGAGCCTGGTGTGGAACTGGAACCCCTCGCTTCTCTGAGGGGGTCCTCCACAGCCAAGATATCCCTCACAATTTTTAATGGTCACAGGCAGCTACGGGACCAGCCTGTTTCTCATCTCTGCCTCTCCTTCCAGTTTCTAGTTGGCTTCTTCTGTATGTCTTTAGTTGTAAGGCTTTGGTTCAGCTACACTTCAACTAGATTCTCAATGAAGGTTGTTTTCTAGTTTAGTTATAATTTTGATGTGGTTGTGAGAGGAGGTAAACACATTTGCCTAATCTACCATCTTGACTGGAAATCCTCTGAAATCTGTTTCCTTCTAAATTATTTTATTCAATTTCTTTGTAAGCTGCTTATCATCAGCCTATCCCTTAACTGATGGTATCTTTTGGAGTCTGATATTATCCCCATTCGTGTTTCATATGAAAAATAAAATAAAGTAAAAACTAAAAATAAAATGTATCCTTTGACAATCTTATCTATTTTCATAACATCAATTATTACTTATGGTGTGATTATTACAAAATATACATCTGCAATCCAGGCATTATGGAGAGCAAGACTCATTATCTTTTTATCTGTTGGAAATCTGTAAATGGATGTTACACGGTATCATCACACAGGATATGTAAACACTGAATTCATTCTTTGAAACCAGGAACTAGAGATAATTGAGATATTTGAAAGGTGCAGAGAAAAAATAATTTAAGTGCTCAAAAACATAAGAGGAAGAATAGAATCTTAAGGTGAGAAAAGAGAATTATGACCTATTTGAACAAGAGTTAAATAGAAACTTTAGAAATGAAGGACATAGCTATTGAAATGTAAAAAACAGCTACCTTTAATAAATGTATTAAGTGGCAAATTCCATTCATATGAAGACATAATCAAAGATTGGAAAATAGATTTGATGAACTCATTCAAAATGCAATGTAGAGGTATAAAATATTGAATAAATATGTGAATACATGTGTTTATGCATATATGCATATATATGTATTTGGATATATAAATACACACACATATATTTGGATGAACTAACTTCACATATATTTGTAACGAACTAACATGTAATATATATATATATATAGGACACAGAGGTATAAACGTATAAACATCTATCAAACAAAAATGTGTAACTTCCTAAGAGTTCTATAGGCAGAAAATAGAAATAATTTAGTAGAGAAATCTTTGAAAGACAATGGCAGAATGATTTCTGTTGCCCATCATAATGAAGTAATTGGTACTGAACTTGTTCTTCTCACACAGAGAAATAAATAACTTTAACACAGATAAAATATATGAAGCAACTCTTTTCAGACATTTATATTCAAGCAGCTCAAGATGGTGATCTTTGGGAAAAATGAAGAGAACATGAAGTCCACCTTCACTTCATTCAACTCCTGGGCATTTTGCAGACAATAGTGGAGTAAAATAGAGTCCCAGCAGTATGGTGGACTCACTGAGATGCACAAACCAGAACTTGGGGTTTTTGAGGTGATCATTCAGGAAACGAGAGGAGACACCTGTGAAGAAACATGGCTCAAAAGTTTGTTGGTGGGTCCTGCATGTTTTGGGCCAAGGTCCTGGAAGAAAAATTATAGGGCAAATATTCAAGAGGCACAGAAGAGAGTGGCTGTTTTGAGGCTATGTCTTGAACAGAGATGTCATTGGTTGGGCAAGACTAGAAGACATTGGAGTTGCAGTCCAGTCGTATTTGACAGACCTGATTGAGCAATTTAGTGATTCAGATGATCTCTCAGAAGTTCACACCTTATGAGATACTTCCTAGACTGTGTCACGTTCTAGAACATAGGTCAAAAGCCAAATATTTCCACCTTAACAAAGAATCCAAACCTGGTGGGGTCAAGAGGATAAGCCAGCAATGTAAATGCTTATCAGAAAAGAACTCAACACCTGATCTCCAGCAATCATTCACAATGTCAATCATACAATAAAAATTAATAACAAATAAACAGATGTTGGAAATAGCAGATAAATAATTTAGAACAACTATTATAAATATGTTCAAGCACTTAAAGAAAAATGTTGATATAATGAGTGAATAAATACAAATCTCAGCAGAGAAATGGAAATTGTAAAAATAAACCAAGTAGAAATGGAAGAACAAAAACTATAAAAACTAAAATGGTAATTAAAAGTATAATCCTTCCAGTCTTGGCAAGGCTTTGAAACAACTAAAACTCTCATGCACTATAGACAAGACGTTAATTAGTGCACCACTTTGGAAAATGTTTTGGCATTTTTTTTGAAAAGTTAATCACATACCTGCAAATTACCCAACAATTCAACTTCTATACATTTACCTGAGTAGTGAAAATGCATTTATACACAGAGACTTGCACACAAATATTCATATTTGCTTTATTTGGAATAGCTCCAGTCTGTAAGCAATCCTACAGTGTATTAGCAGGTGGATGAATAAACAAATCCTGTTATATCAATAAAATACAATAATACTCATCAATAAAACCAGGATTGACTATTGACACACACAATAGCTTATATTTTTGTCAAAATCATTACGTTGAGTAAAAGAAACCAGACAAAAAGTCAATTGCTTGGCTTAAGAGCAAATAGGAGAGGTCAGAAGAAATGCCCAGTGAGTTGAAGACAGATCAACAAAAAATTATCCTAACTGAAGAAAGTGGCAAAAACCAAGGAAGTTATAAACTGTGGGACAATGTATTCACAAGTGTTAATTCCTCTCACTTGAAGAAATATAATGAGGGCCTGATGCACAATCAACAGGTGAATAGTGTTAGCTTTAATTCATCTGTTCCCATAGCTATAAAATTGTATTACTAATCAGATCTAGTATCAGAATAATATGGTTGATATCATTTTTAGTTATTCTGTTAAAATTACTTTATTCTTTAAACATTATTGTATTTAGCAATTGAAGCAAATCATCCAAATATTCAGAAATGTTTTATTGCCAATCACCATTTTTATAAACAAGTTTATTGAATTCAAAGCCCTCCCAGTAATCAAACTACAGAATTAGTTCCCAAATAAATATGTTGAAAATCAGAACACTTTCATATATATTTTTCCAAGTTACTAGTCTTTAGCACACTGTTTACATCATTTGCCAACAATGTTTTTTTAAATCTGACTTTTGTAAACTAGTATCTCTGATGCCTATTTTGGATGACTAGACATTGTTTATATTTGTCTTTCTTACTTTGTGGTGGAAGCATTATTTAACATATAAAGAGGATGCTAATGTGGTGGATATTCATAATCCAAGTTTTCATTATCAGATTTATTTCTAATTATAAGTTCATGTAGAGAAGCAAAATTCACCATGACACAAAAACATTCATTAACGAACTAACATAAATAAAAGCTAATTTCTAGTCAAACACACCTCTTGTTTAACATTAGTGCCTTTTTTCATCTTTCCAGGCAATTAAAAAAAAAAAATCAGTATCCTGTCAATTGAAAAAAAAAAGCAAATCAATTACAAACTAAAATAATTTATTTTTCAGCAGATGAAACATTTCATAAAGTCAATCGCAGTGTTTTTGAAAATATACTGAGATACAAACCCAGGGCTGATAATCAGTTCATATAAACTGGTTCAATATCTACTCAGATGCTACATCTCCTTGCTATACCAGTTGTAAATATTTTGCATAAAACCATATCAAAGCCTTTGGCACATCAAGATCTGGCAGAGATAGACTAGTTATCAATTGAAAAAGAGAAAAATGAACCAAAATGATGACAGACAATATGCTTCAAAAGAAAATTATTATATCAGCAGATTAAGTGTGGAAAAAGTGATGAAGCCTCAGATAGTTTTATATAAATGATCTATTTAGTGATCATCTTTCGAGAGCCTCCTGTAAAGTGAAGATGATTTACTTTACATTTATACAATTTTTTTCTGAAAAATTGTCCTCAAAAGTCAACTTTGTTTTTATTCATTCATTCATTTATTCAATATGTAATCACAATTTGAAAAAACATGTTAAGTATATGCATTCACTGAAATTATTTTCACCATATTTAATTTTATTTTGTTTATTATTTACTATAACATTTGATTCCATCCAAAAGATTTAAGTGGACTTTGCAAACAGCAATTTTCCATAATCGGTAAGAACCTTCTCAAATGACAAACTGTGATAAACAAGCTAAAGAAAATATTAAGAATACATGGAGAGGATTTTTAGGGCCCTGAGACTACTCTGTATGATACTGTAGTGGTGGGTACAGGTCATAAATTTGTCCAAACCCACAGAATGTACAGCATTCAAAGTGAACCCTAATGTAAACTATGGGCTTTGGGTAATAATGATGTGTCAATCTAGGTTCATCAACTGTAATAAATGTACCACTCTAGTTGGAGATAGGGGAACTACGCATGTGTAAGTTCAGAAGGAATATGGAAAGTCTCTGTACCTTCTGCTTAATTTTGCTATAAACTTAAAATGGCTCTAAGAAAGAAATTCTAATTAAAAAAGAAAAAAGAATCCGTGGGAGCCTCCAGGAGAATAACCATTCTTAATTATGGAGGATTGGGAGACCTCAATAACAACATTTCATTAGGCTAAAATATGTATGTTCAATAAATTGAACCTCCTCAGAGAGGTGGAAGCTTGTTAGAAAACCTATTGGTTGTACTAAGCACAATTCATCTAGGAAATTGAAGGTAAAGAATAACAACAACCTGGCCGAGGCATGTAAAACAAGGAACGCAATAGAGGGAATCCAGAGAAACCTGAGTGGAAGGGACTTTTAAGTTATATTTTAAAAGAGAGTGAATTATTTGGGTTCTACAGAGAAAATAGAATCAATTAGAGATTATGTGTAAGGGATACAATCTGTATCTATATTGGTATCGGTATAAATACATCAGTAAATATAAATATAAATAGAGAGATTTAAGGTATTGGCTCAACACAATTATGGGGGCTGGCTAGTCTGAATTCTGCAGAACAAGCTGGTAGGCTGACCTAGGGAAGAACTGATGTTTTAATCTTGAGTCTAAGGCAGTCTGGAGGCAGACTGCCTTCTTCCTCCAGAGGATTTCATTCTTTTTCTCTAAGGTCTTCAACTGATTGGCTGAGGCCCACTCCAGTATGGAGGGTAATCAATTTACTCAAAGCATAGTGACTTAAATGTTAGTTACAACTGAAAACCAACTTCATAACAACATCTACACCTGTGTTTGACCAAACATCTGGGCACCATTGCCTAGTGAGGTTGACACATAAAATTAACATTACAATTACTAATGGAGAGCAGAGGCTATAACATGTTAATACAGGTCTGCAATCTCAAATCTGAATCCTTGAGTCATATATGTTTAGAAATTTGGATTGAGGGGGTAGTGATTTAAAGAGATAGTAAGTAGCATATATTGCATATTTTATTACATTCCATACAGAATCCAGGCATGAAGCTCATACATATTCAAATGAACTAGGACAAATAAACAGCATCATGTCAGTTAAAAAATTTTTCATTGCTAATGGGTTTTGGGAATAAACTTACAAAAAATGTGCCAAATCAAGATAATAAAGAAAAACCCACAGTATTAGATAGACAACTTTTTTTGGCTTCCCTCTCTTTTGCCTTTAAATGTGTGTTTCTTCTCTGCTCTCTCCCACAGTATGATCATAAATATTGAATTTTACATAGACAGTTCTCTACTCCTTTGAACTCTTGACACCTATTGGTATTTGGCAGTTCAGTCCTTTCTAACTACAGCCAGCACACGAGTATGTCTTGCTTTGCCCAGTGGAGTTCTGCTTTACAGTCGTGCCCTCTTTCACCTTCAATACATTATATAGTGACACAATTATTAAGTCAAACAGTTAATCAAAATATTTTCCCCAAGTAATGTCATTTATTTTTTCTAAGTAGAATTCTGGTCCTATTGATATGTTAACTCAGTTTTTTCCTCTTTATTAAAGTATTTGGAGTAAAGTGAAATTAGAGGAGTATTTGTAATGTGAAACATGAAGGAGACAATTAAAACTAGAGGTGTTGCAGATAAAAAGGAAGAAAACCTTTTCCTCTTCAAATCATTGAGGACAGCTTGGGGATTTGCCCCAGCTAAGAACTCTAAAGCTCTATTTGTCCCTTTCAGCACAACTCCAGACCCTTTTATGATCTTAGTGAACTCAACATGCTCTGTTGGATCTTCTATTGACAAAAAATAGATAATATTGCTTAAGTTACAAGAGAATATTTGCGCTAATGGTCTAGTAGTAAAGGGGTACATTAGTTTCTTGTCTCTTTGTCAAGTTAACAATAAAAGAAGATGCATTCTCACTATATTAATTTTGAATACTAAATACAATTTCCCATTTATTCAATAAATATTTTTAAATGCCTATTTATATGCTAGATCATATTCTAGGACATAAGGGTACTCTCCTGCTTTTGCAACACTTGTATTGTAATCGGGGAAACAGGCAATAAATACTGTGCACAGGAAATAAGTAAACTGTATGGTACTCAAGAAGGTAATAAGTGCAATATAAATTAAAAAGTAGAGAATATTGTATTACTCAGGGTGCCAGCCCGAAAAAAAAAAGACACACTCAGAAATGTGATTAAAAAGCAATTTCAAAATGGATGTAGTTATGGCAGCATGGAGGGACTAGCAATACTGGAAATCTTTTGCCATATCCAGACCTGAAGTGGCAAGAGAAGGGAGCCATAAAGCAGCATGTGGTAGGTGCTATACCCATGGGAGTATAGTTGCCCAGCAGAAACTATAGTTGTAAACAAAGAAATGTGTGCCACTAGGTCTTAGCAAGACCTAGGAAATGAGTATTCTGACCTCTCTCTTCTATTTGTAACCTCCTGAGAGTGCCACATAATAGCCATCCTCAAAGTGAAGCCACAGAACAAGGGAGCCTGAAAAGCAGGCTATAAAGATCAGCTTTCCAGAGCACTAGGCAAGTCAGAGAAGTGTGAAGAATGGAAGAGGAGGCCCCACAGGGTTAGTTAGTGAGAGAGTTAATCATTGTGGTATGGGTACATTACAAATTTAATGATTAGTATAGGTTCATCTTATTATTGAATATGTTGGTCATGTTCTAAAACATTGTTAGTAAAATATACTTTGAACACTTCATATATTGTGTTGTCTACCATAAAGTTTAGCAAACATAAAAAATGCTTCTGTTGTATAATAATTTCTGATTATCAAACAACCTGTGTGTATATGAATTATTTATCATAAGCTATTAATGAATTGTGTAATTACTATACTTAAACACTAGAAATCAGATCATAAATTCTTATTTTTGGAAAGCTATCAAATAAAGTGTTTTTTTTTTAGTTGTAATATAATTATGTAGTTCTATGAAAGTTCTGCTAGCTTCAAGAGTTAATATATAGAGCAAGATAATTGGTGAAAGCCACTTTTTAAAAAAAACAGATTTGGTGGTTCCCAAGTTCCCCTAGATAAAATTTGTGTCATTTAACAGAGCATCAAATGCCTTCTGTGGTCTTCCTTTTGCTTAGCACTCCGCGCTTACTCTTTTCATTCACATTCATCTCTAGCACTTAAACCATTTGTTGGGTCCCCTACACATAGTTACACAATTATCCTATATTAGATGTGACTGTATAGCCTGTTATAGACAAGGAACAGATACCTTACTTCCTCATTTTCAGACCTTACTACTATTAATTCAAAAATATTATTTTATTTTGGATTGTGATATACTAATTTAACTATATTATAACCAATTAAATACAATATAATTTTGTGATACAATGAAGCACGTCTTTAAAATTAAACTAAATTATTGTTCATACAGAATGTTCTATGTTTATTCAGTAAATATTGGAACTCCAAGGGAACACATTTAATAGCTAAATGTTAGTAATTGCAGAGTGTGATGATATAATTATAAAAATGAATATAAAAGTCTCTATCTTTGGTTATTTGAATAATTCCCTGATACCAACTTTCAATCTTCTACTTCCAAAAATATTACACGAAACAAATAACTTTAATTTGGGCCTTCTAGTTGGGTATTCTGCTACTTTCAGTTGATGACAGTACTAATGGATGCAACAAACTTAGTCTAATATGACAGAGGTACAAAAAAAGAGGTAAAGAGAAATACATACAACATTTAAGATGTAAGGGTATGGTAATATGAATGTGCTAAAGATGGTGCTAGATCTTCATTTTTTGAGAAGAAAGAATTTTGTGTTAAAGTTACTTCAGAGATGAGTTAGTCAAATAAACTAGAGGAAAATAACATTTGGGGAAGGGTAACAATTTGAGCAATGCAAGGAAAATGAAAAACCTAACTATGTATAGGGGACCCAACAAATGGTTTAAGTGCTAGAGATGAATGTGAATGAAAAGAGTAAGCGTGGAGTGCTAAGCAAAAGGAAGATCACAGAAGGCATTTGATGCTCTGTTAAATGACACAAATTTTATCCAGTGGAACTTGGGAACCACCAAATCTGTTTTTTTTTAAAAAGTGGCTTTCACCAATTATCTATATTTAACAGGGAGATGGAATAAAAAGAACTCAGGAAAAAAGAGAAAATATTTAAGGGATATATGAGAATTAGGAGAACTTAGTTAGATAGCAGTCATTTGAACAGGCAGTTTCAATAATGATAGAAATAACCGTTCTTAAACTTTTGTGTATCACTTTTTATTTTTTTTCTTGTGTACCTGCATTTTCTAATATGCGTTTTGAAATCTACACTGATTACATATTTAAAATTATTTTTTAAATAATTTTTTAGCCCACTTTTATTTTCTTGGAATTTGAAAATAGCCTGGAATACCATAGCTGAATGACTTATCTGTGTGATATTATTGGTAGATGTAAGGAAGGCTATCCTTTCTAAACATTATTACGCACGCACACCAGTTAATATACTTATGATACACAATGAATTTTTAGTGCTGATTTGTGTGTGGAATTTATTTGAATACATAAAAAATATAGTCTCAATTACCTAGAACAAAACTATATGGCTTCTTCCCCTTTTATATTTTTGATGTCATAATTTTTTATCTTGTAATTTCATTATAGAGTTGTACTAGCTATAATTATTTTTAATTATCTTTTCCTTTAACCATTATGCTATAGTTAAGAATTTAATACACCATTATAGTTAAGAGTTTAATACACCATGTAACAAAAAGAGTTACAGTTTCTAATTCTGACTATTTATCACCTTAATCAGAGTTTTGTGTACTTTTGCCTTTTTGTTTCAGCCTGAAGAGCTTCATTCAACATTTCTTGTAAGGCAGGTCTAGTGGTGGTGAATTCACTCAGCTTTTGTTTGTCTAGGAGATACTTTATTTCTCTTCATAGCTGAAAGATAACTTTGCTGGATAGAATATTCTTGGTTGGTACCTTTTTATCTTTTAATATTTTGAGTATGTCATTTCATTCTCTCCTAGCCTGTAGAGTTTCTGCTGAGAGATCTAATGAGAGTGCTTTCATAGATTACTTTTCCCCCCCTGTTTGCCTTTAACTTTCTTTCTTTATTGTTTACTTTCAACAGTTTTAATATAATGTGTCTTGGAGAAGGTCTGTTTTGCACTGAGATAATAAGTTGTTCTATTAGCTTTGTGGAGTTTTATATACAGTTCCTTCCCCAGGTTTGGGAATTTCTAAGCTATTATTTATTTAAATATGCTATCTGCTCCCTTTTCCGTTTCTTATCCTTCTGAGATATCCATTATTCTTATGGTGAGTTTTCCAATAAAGTCAGTTCTCATAGGATTTCTTATTTTTTTGCAATCTTAGTTTTCTCTTGTCTTCCACATGAATTAGTTCTATATTTCTACCCTCAAGCTTGCTAATTCTCTCTTCCATATGGTCTGTTCTCTTTCACACGCATTGTATTGAATAATTCATCTCATTGAGTTTTTCAGCTACAGAATTTCTGTTTGGTTCTTTTTTTTAGAATTCTAGTCTGTTTAGTAAAGTTTTCCTTCTGTTCATAAATTTTATTCCTGATACCATTGTATTGCCTTTCTAAGTTTTCTTGTAGCTTGTTGAATTTCTCCATAATAGCTATTTTAAATTCTGTATCAATTATATTACAATATTCCATGTCTTTGGGTTTGGTTGCTGAAAAATTGCCATGGGGCTGGGGGGAATACCCTATTAACCACAATTTTTCATGGTGTTTGATGAGAAGTACCTTTGCTTTGATTCTAATAGTTCAACAGGTTGGTAGTTAGGGGCCTTCTTTCTGTTTTCCAGAAGGTGGCATAATAGCACAAGTTTTTTTATTTCTTTTACTGGCACTGATTCACTACTACAATTGGGAGCACAAAGATAATAAATAAATAAATAAATAAATAAATAAATAAATAAATAAATAAATAAAAGCAAAGGGAGACAGGTGAGCTGCGGGTAGTTTGCACTTAGCACTTGGGGCTTATGATGTGCCCATGGCCCAGTAGAAAAATCCTCAAATGGGGGAAGTGTCTCAGAGGTCTGTGGGTGGTCTTCTTCCTCCCTGGGGCAGATAACAGGAGATGCTTCCTTCTGTTCTCTTTGTCCTCCTACTTTCTTTTTCTTTCCCTCCCGCTCGTCACTGTGGTCTCTCTTCAGAGAGCAACTGATACCTCCCAGTAACGTATGTCCCTGAGCAGACTCCCACTCACTATCTTCACCCTCCACCGCCTTTACCAGAAATATTGTGCTGGCTTATTGCCTAGCCAGCTGTTGCTTCCTCTGTTATCCCCGTCCCTGTCACCACCAGTTAACCAATGGTCTGATCCACCCACTTTTGAGTGTACAGACAGATGGATATCTTGGATATCGTGGTATGTCTGATTAGTTGAAAACAAAAGGAGAGAGAAAAAAGGAACAACTCATACCATTATAATGATGACCTAAACATCATTTTTGAAAATTGAAGTTCAAAAATCAGCAATCATTTGGATTGACTTCCAGTTAATGATAACAGATTAAACACATTTATTTGCCCCAATTTTCACCTAAAATTTTACTAAAAGGCAGTAAAATATTCACATAGATAAATACCACATTCTTAAGTACAAAATTAATAAAAGAGGAATCTATAGGAAAACATGGATTAGTGGGGCCTGATTTAATGAGTTTTAAGAAACATGATGCTTGAGATATAGCAGTAGACACCCCAAAATAATGTGATTTCCACTGCAGAAACCAAAAAATCCTCAGAAATTGATGCTGTAAATGTGGAGACACATTTGACTTGAAAACAAAAATGTTTGTTGACTTGCTGAGCTCTAAAAAAAACAACGTGTAGCTCTTTAGAGTCTTCCTTTACACTAGCAGAAAACTGAAAATTTGGTCCTTTTAGACAATGATCCAGAGATATCTGGAGTTCCTCGAGGAACTCTATTTCAGAAGTACAGAAAACAAGAAGATCAATTGAAAAAGCACACAGTAACTGACAAAATTTCTAGGCCCCTTCCCACCCTCATTTCTCTATGTCCTTTTTTTTTTTTTTTTTTTTTTTAAATCTAAGGAACTACTCAATTTAATGTTTTTTAGAAGCAGTATATTTCATATGCCATGGGACATAACTTAGCTCTAAAGGAAAAAAGAGTTGTACTCATTGTCACCATCAAAAGAAACAGAGAGATTCATTATGCATAGGAGGAGTTTCATTTTTATGAGGGAAATGACCCTTTTACTCTCCCAGTGGAGCTTGGTGGAATGGTAATGGAGATTCCATGTTTTAATGGAGGAACATTCGGCACCATGGCACACGGATAATACCTAGGTGCATCGTTTTTGGACGTCATCTCTTACTGCAACCAGGCTTGTATCCTTTGGGCAGGGAAGAGGAATAGTTTTAGCTGAATATTATAACCAGCCTGAAATAAATTTCTGAAGATGTTGCCAGATTATTTATTTGAAGTCTTCACTTGATAAGCCTTGCCTAAAGATGCTGAGCTTCTGCTCAACTTTTTAGTGCCTCCTTCTGAAACATGAGTGCACAGCCATGAATCTCTAAATATCTGAGAAGAAAACCTAAAAATAAAATCAGATACTGAGACAAACCTGTAGGAAAAATAAGCTTGAATGACCAAAGATAATTTCCTCAGAGAGATGAGAAAGATAGATTGCTATGAAAGAATACTCAGAGAACAATTCAAGAGTTGTTTGAATTAAACATATATAACAGAACTTGTTTCTTAAATTAATAATTGTTGGACAATAAAGTTAAAAACATTTTCTTAAAAAGGAAGAACAACATAGGAAATAAAGAGAGTTAGGATAATGAAATTTGAGAAATACTTCTGATGTCCAATACCAAATACTAGAAATTCCAGAAATAGAGACAAAATTAGGTCATGGTACAGACTATCTGTCTGTTTAAACTGAACGATGATGAACATTTGTAGGGTTGCCTGTGTCCTACTATTATCTGATTGCAAGTTTCCCCCAATAACCTCTAATTTATATATGCATTTCTTGGTATGATGACAGTTTATGCCCACTATACATGATATCAGTTTAATGGTTAAAGCATCATCATTTATTCCTCCTTTTTGTTATACATAATATTCATTCAAATTTACCAAGTCCTTCTGGTTTTACCATCTTCTAAATATTTCTTAACTCTATCCTCTAACATCACTTTGATGTTGAATTAAGATTTATTCACTTCTTGCCTTATTGCAGTAGCCTCCAGAAATATACAATCTAATGTGAAATCTTTATAATGAATAGGCATTGATTCTTATCACTGGGTCACTTTATAATGACATTTGCTTTTTGCTACTGTTTTTAACTATTTGAGATTTTTCTATTTAAGTGAATTTAGTACTCAGAATTGTTTGCTCTCTGCCTCCTTCTATAAGAAATGGTATGTGTGTAATGTTTTTTTCTTGTTAAAGACCAATAGAAGAGGTCAGATTGAGATTAATAATTTAAGAATTAGGCTTCACAGAAGTATTTTATCACATGAAATTACTTCTACCTCGAGCCAAATCTGGATTTTATCAGTGTGTGGTGGAGAGAGGAAAAAAAAAATCTACATTTAAAAGTTGGAGTAAAGGATCTTTCAAAAATAAATATTGTATGCTATTGTTCTGCAGTGAAGTGTTATCATAATTGCAGAGGAAAATTTATTCAACATATAGCAAGTATGAGCAAGGTTCCTTGTAGACTCCTCCTTCAACAAAGATTGGTCTGATTCAAGAGAAGAACGACAGCATTGGACTTTTGAAATCCAGTAGGGAGGGCATGTAGACATGCCCTTAGAAGATCAATACCTCAACTGGTAATGAGAAGTAGAGTCTATTTCAAGAAGTCCAATACCAAAAATGATAGATTTGGAGTTCTATTACATTTAAACTTTCAAACTGAAACAGAAGGGCTAAAGAACTCATAAGAAAACAAGAGAGAGTCAACGGTCTTTAATAAATCACCCTGTGACTTTTTCCACGACCAATAACAGTTCTATTACAAAGACTAAATTAAGATCTAGGTTTCATAGCTTATTTTGAAGGTGTTTCCAGGGGAAAAAGCTGAGGCAGTCAATTTTCCTTTTAAAGGGATGACAGAGGCAAATACTCATATGCCAAAGAGCTTGAATATCTTTCTGGATGAAGCTGTCCTCGAGGCAAGAAAAATCAAATGAAAATCAGTCTTGAGCTTTGATGAGTCTTGATCTTTTAAAGTTTTATTTCTTAAGCTTGAGCAAGGTTTTGTGAAGTTTTTGCTCTACTTAGGTTATTTTAACTATAAGCAATGTATCTTGTATCTGTAAGTGCCACCTTAGTTTTACATTAATTTTAATTATTTTATTCTAATACCGATCTAATAAAGTATTAGATTCTATCATTTTTCTTAGTCTGAAATGCCTGTTTTGGATTTTAAGCCATGGACTGTTTCCCTGTTCAGTTCTAATTGTATTTCTCCCCCAAATTCTTACATTAGTTTCTAAATATAATAAAACATTCTAATCAGCTAGGGATTATTGTAGGATTACGTAGGATACCAGGATTCACTATAAATGTTGGTGATCCAAGCTCTTTCAAGAAAGAAACAAGATCCTATATTCTAATTTACATTTTGGGATTATATCACTGTATTCTTTAAAAATACCTATTTAATCAGCTTTCCTTCCCATTACCAGGATGAATGGAAACACACACACACACACACACACACACACACACACACACACGCATGCACATGGAATTATATATATATTTAAGCTTAAAAAAGATAACTTAAAAGTAAGTAATCATTGATAGATACTGTATCTCTGACTACTGTCCACATAACACTTGCCTAAGAATTTCTTTAACTTGAAGTAATAATGTCAACTAGCAAGTTAATGACTATTTTCCAGACTCATGTATTCAAGTTTAAGAGATAATCACATTTTAACCTTTGCATGCCAAACTGGTTTGTGATGGGAAGTATATAGATTTATCAAATGTTTGAAATTTGTGTCTGGAAATTAAAGCTATTATTGTGATCTTAGCCTATTAATTTTCTGACTACAAGTTTCTGTCTACAAATTTTATAAAGGTGCTCTTTATTCTTTAGTAATTGATTTTCAATACTTTTGTACCTTTCTCTAGTACTTTGACCTTAGCCACAATTCTTTTTCTCTCACTCTGGCTCAATTTCCTCTTCTGCAAATTAAAGAGTAGAAATGAATCGTAATTAAGTCTCCCTCCATCTCTAGTATTCTAGATCCCATATTCAAATTAATGGTCATCTGATAATATGTTATAGTAATGTGCATAAAAGCCATTATTTTCAGAGTGTTTAACTGTCAGACACTGGGATAAGTACTTTGTATTATCCTGTTTAATCTTGGTAATCATATAAGCTATTATATGAATTAGACAGTTCAGGGGGAAAAAAGGTTAAGAAGTGTGTCCAGACACATAAACAATATAAAATTTGGAAGACATGTTTTAATACTAAGAGCAGGCACTTTAATACTCTCCTATATAAAATTATTGCTTCTGATCCATGGACAAATTGTGCTTCAAAATTCAAAGTATGGGAAATCCACTTTCCCCCTATATAAACTTCATTATCCTTGGGGTACAAATCTGAGTGAATTATTTTTTTTTCTCGACTTATATCCAGTGTTGCAAGATTCCCAGCCACCCCTTATAAGTACCTAACCCTAACAAAACTGGGGACAGTTGATGACTGACTGTCTGAAGACATCCGGGAAATTCTGTGGATTCTAGACATAGTACTTCCTATCCCCATTGTGTGGCGGACTGAAAGACAATTTCCACGTGGTGCTTGGAATCAATCACCACAGCCATTACAGCCACCCCTTTCTCTGTCCTCTTTTATCGGTATGAGATGCCCAAAGTAGCCAAGCAATAAATTTCACCTTCTAATTCAATGTGAATATTATATCCTTTGATGGAAACATTGTTCTCAGCCAGACCCACAGTTTCAGACAGAGGAATAAAAAGTTATTTCCGTGGAACTTTAGGTCTATTAGTGAGAAGGGCCACTCTCACCCCTTGATTCCCAGACTTGTATATTCTGACTATAGGAAAATGACATCCATAGATAGCAGTCTCTGCTTCAAAGATTTGTCTCCCAGATGGTATCATAAATGTTAGCAAGCATTTTTCAAAATTTTAAGGATTTATATAACTGAGTAATTCTAGATTGGCTCATAAAATTCCCAAGTTATATCTGACCTAGTAGGGCTAGTGCTATTCAAGCCACCTCACATATTGATGCCATTTGGCATTCATGGCACAGATACAGATTAGTTAGTTATGCAATATGAGCCAAAATATTGTGTGCTCAATAAAGCTGTCACTCAGTCATATCCAACACCAAAGCTCAGTCTGGGTGTACCGTAGTTTTCTCATGAGTGTCCTCTCTAAAGTTTCAAAGGATAGTCATTGGTGGAAAGAAGCAAACATATCACCCCTGTGTCCACTGCCCTCAAAGTAACTAGGTTCCATTGCCACTTTCCTTAAAGGCATTCCATCTAATTTATTATATTTGGTGTAGACAAACGAGCAAATCAAATAATACCTGAAATATGCAGTAGCAATCTGCTACCCATCATACATAAACAATTATCTTAGCAACGTGTCATTTTAATTCATAATCACTCAAGCAATAGATGACTGGTTGTTCCGCAATTTCCACCCTATGCAAATCAAAGGTGACCTCTGTCTCATCTTTTCAGAAAAATAAACAAATTAGTAAGTATAGCACAGAAATTGTGTACCCCAAATTAGGTCTAACTTGCTACCTATCAGTTGAGTGATCATGGAGTTCTGTGTCAAACCTTTTCTACAGATTATCTAGAGTGTTGATAGGCCAAGTCCATAAATATTCAGGAGTCCCTTTTCCCTTCTATCAGCATCAGTTCCATCAACACCAGATTGGGAGAAATAGCTAAAAGTATTATTTTCTTGCTCTGGGACACTATCACTGAAATAAAGTTACTGCATTTCTTCCATTTCCCAGCTGGTTATAACGTATGCTTTGTGCCTTCTCCCGACTCATTACAATCTCTTCTCATATCCACTTATTACCTGTTTTAACCCATACCCTTCCTCCCTGGTAGCGTTGTCTGATTTAGAGAATAAACGGGTACATCAGTTTCATCAGGACTTCCTCTTTGGCCTAATGTTAGGCAGATATTGTAAGATGTGATAGGAAAGTAATGAGAGGTCTGATACTGTAATATAGTAACATTACTATATTCAAATTTAATTCTAACTTAACTATATGGAGAAGTGATAATCTACTCCGATAATCCCCTAGGAATACATGCATGCAGTCAAATTCAGTAATGTGGATACCATGTCCTATGGCTTGCTATCTCTCTTTCTAATAATGGTAATCGATCAAGTGAAGTGAAAGAACAGTTTTGGGGGGTGAAAAAGTTATAAAGTTGTGTAGTTGTAGTATACTCCACCCCCACAGTCCCAAATTCTAAAATTATTTCCAGTGGAATCGCTCTTATGCTGCCTTTCACTTGTGAAAACATTTAGTTGATTTAGGCAGCTATTCAAGCCTTTTGTACCACTTATATTAAATTGCAGATGTTTGTTTCATTTTCAATGAGACCACTGTTCTGAGGTTCATTGTACACTAGTAATATATTCATATAAGCAAATCGATGGACTATTTTACACTGCAATCTTTTAATTATCTTTCTATTCTGTTCTGGTTCTGTTATGGTTGGTTTAGAATAAGGAAAACCTAGAATAGAAATAGCTGTCAATTCAAGTCAACACCTATTTGTAGCTCCCCCAGGGCTACTAGTAGGGTCTAATGTAGTCTACTTGCCAACTATTAATAGCCACTATTCCTCCTGGATCTATGCTTACTGCCGTCTTCAAACAATTTATCTCTTGCTGATAAGGAATAGAGTCAGTTAGCCACATGTAAAAGCAAATACGTAGTCATTTGACCAGTCTTTGCATTGCTTAAATCCGCTCATTTCATGACCCCATTTCTGAAACCAGTTTTAGGGATCCTACTTAGAGAATAGTTTAAATATTCCAATGCACTTCTGAGCTGGCTACCAGATTTTCTTGGTGTGAGTCTTCATGATCCTCCTCATATTTTTCCCTCTAAATTCCCATAGGTATTTCTAGAATTGAGTGTATGCATATAGGATGTTTTATTGCATAATCATCTAGGGCCCATTTACATGACCATACCACCAGCATTATTGTGGCAGAAGCATCTGTACATATCGCCAATCCCCTCTGAGGACACAAGCCTAATTCTTTCTGTATTACTAAAATAGTGGCTCTCTGCTCTAGTGATGGCATAGATTTGCCCTTCCTTGTTTTCTTCCATTAGTCATCTTACCTTGTTCCCCCAGAGTTTTACAGTCAGCAAGATATTTTGCATCACATTTTCAAACAGCAATACTATCCTCAATTAAAACAAAAGCAAACAAACAAAACATGCAAACAAACAAAAAACATGCATCTTCTTTTCCTTTGGCTTAGAGAGAATCATAGAATTCAAATCACATAGCAATAGCTGTGGGCAGATCCTTGGAAGGCTTTATCATTAAACATTCAGTTAGAAAAGCATACTGCATATGCTTCAGTTGAACTCCCTGAACTTATCTGAACTGCACACATGACATTCTTCTGATTATATAATTTTTGCTTATCGAATGAGATTTGTTGAGCAGCTCCTTTTATATCTTGTGTTTCTCTATAATACCAAGGACATGATAGTCATTTCTGGGTTTAGGATTGCATGTCTATAGTATAGTCTCAACTAATACCTGGTAGCAAGTTAATGATTGTCTTTTAAAAGGGCTCTATTGAGCAGCTGCATCAGGTAGTTTTGTCCAAAATTCCAGTGATCACTGCCTGTATCCTAGCTGTAGACAGTTCTAAAATTATTTGAGCAATTAAATTAAATGAGTGAAATGGTGCTACCTGAGCAATAGCAGTTGTGAACTTCTTTTCTAATTAAAAAAGTTTAGTGAGATATAATTTACATACAATAAACTGCAAATATTAAAAGAGTGCACTATGATACATTCGATATCTAGTAGACACCTGTGAAACCAACCCTACAATCAGTATAATAACCATATCAATTGGCTTCAAAAGTTATCTCATGCCCCTTTGTAAATTCTATCACCTCCCCCTCCCTATCAGTTTCTATCCCCCACAGTCACTGATCTGCTTTCTGTCATGATAGATTAGCTTGAAATTCATATATTCTATATAAATGAAACCATAAAGTGGGTATTCACTTTTGTCTGGCTTCTTTCACTAAACATAATTATATGTTTAATTACATGTTATATATAAGTGAATCCTCCATGTAATATGAATCAAAAGTTTATTAGTTTTTAATCACCAGCTAGTATTCCATTAAATGTATATATCACAATTTTATCCGTCAACTTGTTTATGGGTTTTGGTGATTATCAATAAAATTGCTATCAGCATTCATGTCAAGACTTTTGTGTGAACATAAATTAACAGTGCACTGGGAATGGGATTGCTGAGCCATGTAAGTGTATGTTTAGCTTTATAAGAAGCTGCTAAGCTATTTTCTAAAAATGTCAAATGCTGTTGCATCTATTTTCTCCATATCCTTATAATGTTTGGTACAGTCTTTTTCTATGTCAGCCATTCTAATAGACATGTTGTGGTTTTGCACTGTGGTTTTAATTTCTATTTCCCTAATTATATTTCAGGTGTTTATTTGTCATCATTGTATTTTTTTGGTAAAGTGTATGTTCAAAACCTTTACCAGTTAAAATAACGCATTATCAAATTTGAGAATTTTTTTATGTATTCTAGATAAAAGACTTTGATTATGTATACTATAATTTTCAAATGTTTTCTCTTTGTGCCTTATCTTTTTATTCCCTTAACAATGTCATTAAAGAGTAGGAGGTTTTAATTCTGCTCAGGTCTAATTTATCAATTTAGTCTTTTATGGATTATTCTTTTGCTGCTCCCTCTGCAAAATATTTAAAATATGTGCCTACCCAAAGTCACAGAGGTTTTCTCTTATGTTTTTCTCAAGAGATTGTATACTGTGTTTTACAATTTGGTTTATGATCCAGTTGGAATTAATTTTTGTTCCACGTTATGAGGTGTAGATTAAAACTTGGTTTTTCCACATACGGCTATCTGATTGTTTTAGTAACCTTTGTTGAAAAGACTATCACTTCTCAGAAAGGCCTTTGCACCTTGTAAGATGGAGGTGATATTATCTATGTGGGAGAGATTGCATATGCATCATTATATCTACCTGTGTCTAATATTTTATAATATATTTAACATCACATGGCAAAGCGATGAAAAAGAACTGTTTAATCTAGATAAGAGGCATTTAAAATGCTTGGACCTAGAAGGTAAAGGGAAAATAATCATTTCAATGCTATCACATTTCTGTTAGTACATATTTCTTATTGTGCATATATTCCATCAATGTTTATGCTAAACAACTTGAAAATCCTTATTAAGAACCAGTAGTGAAATATTGTTATCTTGGGTTGTGAAAAACATATTTATCCACATTTTATTTACCAGAAACTTTCAGGATATAATTCTGTTTACTTCAGGTTGCTTCAGATTAAAACTCGACTCATAGGTTTAAGTTTTTATGCATATTTTATTTACAAATTATCTAAATTATATGTCTGACTTTGATTTAGAGATCAATGGCTTTAGTTGATTTTTAGTATTCTCTGGATAGAAACTGGTTTGTGGAAAACACGGTTTTGTCAGTATTTAGATTTTAATGTTGGTGTATTGACGTAAACGTGCTTGTAAAATCTGTTCATACTTTTAAAAATTAAAATTTATAGCTGAACATATGCAATGGGTAATTTTATTTTCTTTCTCAAATCAGCATTGGCAGTATATTAGAATCGTGTAATGGCATAATTAACCAAACTATTTTCTCAGTTTCACATTTTGACTATTCCTAAATACACTAACTTCAGATAAGATATTTAAATATATGGACACAGGTATGTATTAAATTGAAAAACAAAACAAAACACCATAACAGTCCAACAGCATAAATCACATGTGTTAAAAATCAAACACGTTGCTATATTATATATAATATGATTTTTAAAGAGTGGAATATATTGTGTTAATATGTAGATGTGCTTTCTTCTACAGTATCACAGAAGCCATATACTACATATATGACTATTTATAGCCATGTTTTCCAAGAGACTCATGTTTATATTGACAGAAAAAAAAACCACACTCCTTGTCTTTCCTTATAATTTGGAATGATTCTCCTGTAAATATTTTCGCCACTGTATCATATTCCTGGCTTTTCTTTACTCCTCTATGCCTGTTTTAATGGGTCTTTGACTTCAGATGAAAAATAGATGGAGTGCAGCCCTCCCCAGTCCTTGGAGGGAGAAAATTTCACAAATTGTTGGCTATCGCTGGCTTGCTACCTCAAGGATGTTGTCGTATAAATACTTGTAGAGAAAGTAACAACATAAAATCTTATTTCTATTGTAAGCCATTTATTTTCAGATCTAATAGGAAATTACACTGATGTAAGACTCATTTGCTTTGTGAATACAGTAAAATAAAATGATTCCTTATGTTATGTGGTCTTGCTGTAAAGAAACATGGAGACATACTGGTACAATGAAACATGGGGTAAACGGCATAGGGACCTGAAGCACAGAGAACTCTGTTACATTACTGAGATAGCCAATCACCAAATTACCCCCAGTTCTTGATAGCAATCAATCAAAACTGGCTCCCACTTTTGTAATTTCACCTAAGAATCATCTGTAGATGATTCTTTAAGAAGACTCCTCTTGTTTCCCTAATTGTATTGCACCTAAAGTTCCACTTGGGTGCTTTCTCCTTTACTTCAGCAAGCTAAATAAATCTAATTTTTCACTTGATCTAGATAAAAATATGTTCTTGATGGTCTTTGTAGGTGGGCTTTGATAATTATTCATTTTCAACTGAGATTTTGTTGAGACCCTTGTTGACACAGACTAATACCCATTCATTAAAGTAGTGTGCTAGCCTTGTGTCTAAGCCTTCTAGAGGTAAACATGCTGATGATAGTAAGGGAAGTTAATACTGAATCTGTTCTCCAACTATTTCATTGAGTCGTTCAAGATTCTTTTTTGTTGCCTTTTTAAGAATGGAGGATCCAGATCTCCTTGTTTATCTGATCTATTTGTGCTAATTTTCCTTCATGAAGGACTGACAAGTCATTCATTGGGCGTTAACCATCCTCTCTGTTTTTGTTTTTTTGTTTGGTACTGCTCTGTTTATTAGAGGAAGTTGAAGAGCACTGTAGATCTGATAAATGTCGCTTTTACTGAACTTGAAGAATAAAGCTCTCTTTAAAATTTTTGTTGATTTTTGTCTTCCCTTAACTCAAGCACCAAATTCAGAATTAAAAAAATATATATATTAAAATAACTTTTACATCAAAACTATCTTTTTTTCAGACAAAGTTTTCTTTGTATCATTAATCAACAAACTATCATTTGTTTCATTAATCAACAAACTATCAACACTTTCTTCAGTCTTGGCTCTTGTTTATGTATACAAAGTTAACTTTTAAAGATATTTTCTCTTCACAAATTCCACCTAGGAGGGGAACTGCTGATTTCTCAGTTTAGCCACAAGAAAACAGCTTGACCTTTGGTTGAGGAGCAAAGATATGCAAAAGAGATACTTTTGCTTTTAACTGATTACTAACCAGCCTCTAAAGGATTGTCTGCTGGTAAATTGGTTACCTCCTAGCACTGGCTTTTATGCATTATCCTTCTTGCCTTTATCTTTCTACAGGGCATGACTGTACGAAGCATAATTGCAGTAGTTACTTTGGAGAACTTTATATATATCCAAAATTGTGTATTTGAGAGGCGCTTTGGAACAAAATATACAGCAACAACAACAAAACACAAAAAGACTCAAAGGGAAAAGTCTTGTTTAAATAGAGATTACTTTGTTTAATAGAGAAGACCTCCCTCTTTCTTTTTCTCTACTATGAGGATTAATAAGTATCAACTTTTAATCATGAAATCTCTATGGAATTGTCAAGGACCCAAATTATTGTTTAAACCAACTACAGTAACAATCTCTGCCTCTCATCAAAATTAATTTTGCTTCATATATGCCTTCTCCCCGTCTTGCAAAGGGAACAGAATTAGACTCTCATATTTAACTCTCTTCATGTTTGACTATAGCTGGCTCACTCTAATTTCCATTTTTTTCTTTCTCTCCCTCTCTTTTTTACCCCTTCACGTAGGAAATTAATTCATCATAAAAATGTGCACATTCTAAGAATATCTGCTGTAGATAAATAGGTCTAACACAAAAGGGGGCAAATTATAAGATAACATTTTCTGCAATCTTGTGCTGTGAGCTTTTATAATAGGCTTAGAAATAATTTTGATATGTTAAAGATTTCCATACCTTTGAAATTAGAAATTCAAGAATTTTCCATTAAAAAAAAAAAGCCTCTCTGTTCTTTAATTTTATTGGTTCTTCTAAGGAAGAAAGCAGCTCTACAAAAAAAAAAAAAATAAAACAAAATAACTAAGCTGTTATGTTATTGGTCTTGTTAACTGTATTACCTTACATAGTAATAGGGAAAGCAGGACGCTCAGAGTCTTAAAATATGATCTAAATATTCTTTAAAATATAATTTTTAAGTACAGTTATAAATTATATTTTAAAAGTTTATGTAATATTTCTTTAGAATTAATATTTATGTAATTTAAACTGATTTAAATGATTTTAAGAAAAGATTTATGTCTCCTTGAATTTACCAAAGCATAAAAATGTTGCATTTTCGTATAGTACAAAACTGCAATATTTTAATTTGTATAAGATTAACGTTTATTTTCCTGTGAATTAACTTCGTAAATTTCTTACATTGGTCAGGAAGATAGTAATTGATCCTATAAATTGTTTAAATGTGTAAACACATACAATTATGTCTATTCAAAGAAATTTTAATACTAGAAGTCTTTTACAGGAGTTTAGCCATCCAAAATTATTTTAATCTTACAAACCATAGAGACTTAATAGGTGAACTTAATACTGCAATTTCGAGATCTTTGATTTGCGTTAAGACTTTAAATAATATAATTAATAGTAATAATATTGCATTTCTGTACATAACTTTAATATAGTGTGCTGTTTTAAATGCATCATAGAATAGCCATCAGTTAAATGTTAAAGAAAGATACATAAATACCTTTGACTTACAATAACATTAATGTTTGCTTTTTTAAAAAAAAAAAAACATTGCCTCTAATTTTCCTTTGTAAACTTATGACTTATGTTCTTATCTTTCCTTCTCTGAAAATTTTTATTGATTTTTGTCTTCCCTTAACTCAAGCACCAAATTCAGAATTTTAAAAAAATCTATTAAAATAACTTTTACATCAAAACTATCTTTGGGTTCCCAAAATAGCAATTGAGTAATATCAATATTTGATCTTTCACATTATAAAATGAAGGATAACAAGAATAATTTTGTTTGATTGTAAACCTCTAAATTTTAGTTAACTTAAAAATATTTTGAGAGCTCATATGTTTACCAAGCTTTATAGTGTAAAAATATCTAACAAATCAAAGGATAAATTTAGCCTATGTAGATTAATTACTTTAAAAAATATATCAATGTAGAAATGCTTCAATGATAATGCAATTTTCAGTTTAAAACAATATGCCCATATTTATTTCCAGAAAGACACAAACATTGGCAACAAATTAATTAGGAAAAAATAAGACTTGTGTCTAGGTTTCTATACTTTGTAAATTTGTGATATTCATAATGTATTATGAACTAAATTAAAGGCCTACCTAGAGATTTGTTAATGCCTTTAATATTCATATTATATTCCTGTTCTCAGAATACTTAATGAAGAAATATATATATATATATATACACATAATATATATATACTAATATATATACACATATATATATACAAATACACACACACATACACACACACACACACACACACATATATATATATATATATACATATATATATATATATATATATATATATACACATAATATATTTATATATTATCTTAAAACACAAGGAAAAATTTACCATCTTCTATTCTGGTTCAAAAAAAAAAAAAAGAAAATCCAGAACTATACAGTATTATCCCCCAAAAGTACTGATTGTCTGTCTTTGCTTGCCAGGGAAGCAATATACCATGCTAAATTAGTAGGCAGGGATATTTTGATAGCATCCTCAGAAAAACACTGCACTTGAAAATCATTGGAGAAGATCTTATCGGTAATATTAATTGATATCATAGCAGTAAAACTTCAAGAGATTGATTTTTTTAATGCTTCTTCTTGTAAAAGCAATGCTACCTAGTACCCAGCAATAAAAATTAGAGATTCTACAGTATTAGAAACTCAAAAGAGGATTTTTAAGAATCTTTTGAAAGCATACAATCTAATGAGGGAAACTGCTAACTCAAGTCCTTTTAATTAAACAGCTGACAATAAGAAGTAGAAAGCTTCCACCCAAGACGAAAGAATTACTTATCTGGACACTTTTCTACTTTTTTCTTCGAGAATTATATTTAGTCATCTGTACTGTGGTTTTACTCTTAACCTCCATAGCATTTCTATAACCTCAGAGAAAATTTCATTTTCCTCTTACATTTGATTGCTGAACTGGTCACCTGTCCCACATGATCTCATTGACAAAATATTAATAAGTGTTTTCTTAAGCACTGCAGGACATGTTTAGCCTATTGTTAGTCCTTTCTGGTAAGGTGAAATAATTTTCACCTTAAAGGGAAAAATAATTTTTTTTAACCTTTAGTTTAAAAAAAAAAAAAAATGAACAATGATGCTAAGACAACAAAACACTTCCACTGGCATCATCACGTTGTTAGTTGTCATTGAAACCAAGCTCATCAGGAATTATAACAGGGCTGCTATACTACAATAGTTGTCGGTCTGTTTTATTCAAAGAGTCTCAAGCCTGTTTGTAGCAATTATTCAATTCAACAAAGGGAAGCTTTCTACCACAAAAGACAAAGAATCAATCAGTAGGAATCAGTATGAAACTTTAGGAGCAGTTTGTTTTAATGTGGCAAAAATAAGAGTATACATTTACTTTGTTGCTCAGAGCTATGTGTACTCTCCTGTACGATGTCTTGATATTGTCTCTGGGGACTTTCGTCATTGTGAAATACTACAGATCTATAATGTTGATATAGTTTATTGTTGACATTATACTTGTACTACCGAGCAGAAAGTAAAAGCACCCTATATTCCTTGATAAGACATAGATGTGTCGGAGAATGCAAGATAAATCTTGTGAATGTTAGAGGGCCTGGTTTTAAGCATACAGATATAACTCTTTTGAAGTGAAATACGACATAATGCACATTATTACACTGCTCACCATGAAAACAGAACAAAAAACTCATGGTGGTCTATTTGAATTTCAGAGGTAACATATATCATATTTGCTTTAATCTTTTTATTAATAACTTCGAGCTGCCAGTTTCAAGTGATGTCGAGCAAGAAACGGCTTTGCATCATGGGCTTTGCTGTACTCTTACCTGTAATGTGGTTTTTATGACCCAGCAGACCAATGGGGTCAGCAATGGCTCTGGGAGACAGAGATGATCCTCAGGAAAGTCCCACTGTGCCAGTAAATCTCAGCTGAGACTTCTGAGATTTTGGAGAAATCTGTGCCATTCTCTGCTGGGAACGACTGAAAAGTAGTTCTGGGATTACTGCCAGACCCTGGTAGAAACTGAGAACTTGACCATGTAACAACTGAGCAAAAATATTGCACAGAATCATTCTATTATGAAAGAGAAGTAGTATATTCCAGACTAGGCCAAGTTGCTAAGAATCTTTATCAAGTGTGATCCTATACTTTTACTGCTTTTCCCTCAATCCCAAACTATTGCTTTTTTAGTGAATTTGCTGTAATTATTTAATAAAGGAGTAAGTGCAGGTTGAGTCATGGTTGGGTCTGTAGGATAGGCTACAACCAGTCAAGATGAATGGCTTCTATACTATAACTTCACCGAAGAGTGACATTCCAGACACTGGTAAAATAAAATCCTCTCCGTGGGAGGTATTTTTAGACAGTGCATTTCTTTGTCTACTTCGTATGGACTAAAATATGGTTCTAAATCGACTTATGAATGGTAGCTAAGGGGTTGCTTGCTACTCAGGGACTTGGGAAAAGCAAAATTGAAAGAAACGGTGACAAATGATGTGGGTGTGCCTTCCAGAATGTGCAAAGTATGAAGATTTTTGTGTCCTTTGTAACTTCCCACCAGACAGCATCCATGGAGAAAAAAGTTCTTATTATTCAGATGACAAGGTGGTCATTCCTAGGAATATTGATCAGTCTTTTTCTCAGCTATCCCAGTGTTTGCTCAGTGAGAGCATATAATAAGTGGTCGTGGTGAAAGTGATGTTGGCTAAGCATGTGTTCAACCACTTGTTTTTCCCCAGATCACAAATAATCTGGCTATTCCTGCCAGTAAAGCTAATATGGTACTCTTTCCTGGTGGGTCAGGTAGCTACTTGGCAGCAGATACACGTTATTATACTATTCCTATCATGGAGTGGACAAACGTGTGTCCTCTTAGAATTAGCCACATATTCCTGATATGGATTTGCATTCTCTGACCAGAATATTCTGCTAGCTTCATTATTAATACGTTTGTAGAATTCCTCACTCAGCATTGTGGCATTGTACACTACATTGCCTCTGCCCAAGGGACAAAGATGAACTGGTAACAAAGAAAATCCTCATGTGACTACAATAAGGAAAAGCTGCTTGTGAGGACGTTTAAATCATAAGATTAAGATTGTGACCAAAATGCACATACTGTTAGGATAGTCCATGAGCAGACCATTTCAGGGAATTCTTAAGGGTTGATAACCGCTAATACCCTAAATTTATCTTAGCAAGGAGTCTTCTGTCAAAATTAAGTAGCAATAAGTAGCATTTATAATGATAACACATTATAGAATATTTTTCACACATGTGGTTTTATGTAAACCTTAAACAATTTGTGATGGAGGTATTACCGTGTTTTGGAGCAAAAAGATGGATTAGAGCTGATTGTCCAACTAGGTCTTATTTTCAGGAAAATATAATTGGATACATTATTAAATCATCCCCTTTTAAAGATGTGGAAACTAAGTATAAAAGGCTTAAATGAGCTGCCAAATATATCTGGCAAATAGGTAATTGAGCTGACGCTAGAATTTAGGTCCTGAGAAACCAGTTTTTATGTTGTTTTTCACAGTATCATGCTTTTCCTTATGAAGTTTTTATTATTTTTTAGAAGCACAATAGAAACTAAATGGATAATAAATGGATTATGTTTTTTTGTTTGTTTGGTTTTTTTTAATAATTTTTATTGGGGAATATTGGGGAACAGTGTGCTTTTCCAGGACCCATCAGCTCCAAGTCAAGTCGTTGTCCTTCAATCTAGTTGTGGAGGGCGGGGCTCACTGGCCCATGTGGGAATTGAACTGACAACCCTGTTGTTCAGAGCTCACGCTCTAACCAACTGAGCTACCTGGCCGCCCCGTATTATGTTTTTAAGATACTCTCCAATCACACTAAAACTTTTCCTAAACATCATCAAGTTTATTCAAACTGTGCCAGCATTTCATGGGGATAACCTCATGTTTTCTCATGTCAATAAACAATTGTCTTTTGACTTAAATGTAAAATGGTTATAATGCAATTCAGGTTAATGTCAAGAATTTCATATAGCCTAAACTGAGATTGCAGTAAATGAAGGAAAAAAATCCCAGTATATTGTATAGTGGCAGATGCATTTTCAGTTGCTTTTCAACTAACAGACAGGACTGGATTGAAAGATCTGACTTTACCTAAATAATCAAAGTTATTAGTTCATAACTAGAGGCATAGTTGTGAATTTAGAACACAATCAGTGGCATCAGTCAAGCATAACGGGAACAGTTCTGTTCACATATGTTCTGTTTTAAAATGGCACATCCATAACAGTTCAGTGGAGCTCAAAATTACAGCTGAGAAGTGATCAGTTAACCACCCCCCAAAAACTGCCTATGGGAAATAGACTGAAAAATTAGTTTCTTAACACTGACATGTTGCTGCAACATTATATTCATGGAAAGATCTACAGAACATTCTGTCAAAATAAATGTATGTACAATAATTATATATATTAATATATATTAAAACATTAAAGGACAAATTTTTTTTAGTTTGGAACAAGCATATATTTTTAAGATCACACTTTTAAAAACAAATTCCAAAACCAATACTGTAAGGATAAACTAAGAAAATGCAGTATCTTACTTATTATTATGACAGGAACTGAGGGCAAGAAAGATAATCCAGAAAGTGATTCAATTTTTACAAAAAAAAAAAAAAAAAAGAAAGAAAAAAGATCATATATGTTTACATTTTGGAGTTTCTTGCTTATTGATTTTCCAAAAAATGATTAGGTGTTCATAGTAGTATAAAAATAGTTATGTGCCACGAAAAGAAACTGTGCCACATAATCTCACACTTTAAAAATCTTTTTTCTCATGGCATGCATTTTAACAGGAGTGCTGGTTTCTGCCAGTGTTGGTTGCTGTTCCAATTAATTGGAAGGCACACAATCTGTAGGGAAATCAATGAAAGTAGAAATGAGGACCAATGGTCTAGCAACCTCTTTTTGTAATTGCCAATCAACAGCAACAAACGTAACTTTGTGAAGTAAATTCACAGGGCAGAGAGGCAGTGTAGTAAATTGGTCAGGAGCACAGAGTCTCAACTGTCTGGGTTCAAATCCTAGAGCAACCATTTACCGTGTAACTACAAACAAGCTAATTAACTTATCTGTGCTCCAGTTTCCTGTTTATAAATTGAGGATGATTAATAATACCTGATTCATGGGGCTGCTGTAAGAATCAAATATTGGTTAACAGATAAAATGTGCTAAGAATAGTGTGTGCATCGTTGTATTATAGAAATATCAGTGTATTATTATTATTCCATTAAAATGCACACCTCCAAGCAGCTATCCCTTTTCTTCAACAGACATACTAAAATGGCCCTCTTGCAACATAGTAGGCTCAGACTGAGACACAGACTGTATTCTGAGTTAGGAATAGGTTCCCCCCTCTACTAGCTCCGTAGAGCTGGATCCCTGAGCAGAGGTCTTCACATAAGAGGTAGAAAGTCCCAGGAGCAAAGTTCCCTGAATACCATAGCCTGTAGCCTTGGCAAATGTTATTCTTATTAGATAGTTAGATCATTAATCTGTCTTCAATTTCTCAGGTTAAATGTCACCTTCTAATTGAGGTCTACTTTGAGTCCCAATTTAAGAATCTTCTCCCTTACTGAGCTCTGGAATCAATCTTTCTCCTCACCCCTAAATCCTGGTTCATTTACCAGAGAATGGTACTTAGATGTGCTTACTGCTAAGAGTCTGTCATTGCTCTACTCCCATTTTGATTCAATACTACATGCTGCCATCTAGACTCTTCACTTTCCATATTTGTAATTGCTTTCTACAATAGTGGCAAACCTGACTTTTACTGTCCTCAACATATTTATTCATTTGTTCAAACCCGGAATGTGCAGATATTAGTTTAATGATTGCCACACTGTATCACTACAAAAATCAAAGCTTTAAGCTAGCACTCATCATTGATTTACAGTTTGATATTTTTAGTAAAATTTAATTTGCATATAGTGAAATGTACAGAAATTAAGAATACAATTTGGTGTTTTTTCACAAATATATAACCACAGCCCCATTTAACCACAGCCTCATTAAAACACACACTCATATCCTCAAAAAGTTTTCTCATGTTCTCTAATCAACTCCCCCAAGCAGCGATCATTTGTTTAAAAAAAATATTTTTCACTGTTAGATTTTTTTCTGTTCTAGAACCACAGATAAATTGAATCATATGGTATGTGTTCTTCTGGGTCTCTCTTCTGTCACTCAGCATTATGTTCAACAAACATATCACTTAATATGCTATTTTAAAGGTTGCATTGTTCACAAAATGTGAGCAGAAGTCAGTGCAAAGCCATGTTTTGTATTCATCTTGGAGGAGTTACATTATGAAGTATCCCATGAGGCAGAGAGTTCTTCTGCTGGCTCACCTACCCTCTTTCACCACTCAACCATGTCTACAAGTCTTCCACACAGAAAATCAGCAGTTTAACATCCTTGATATCCCTTCTATATTTAGCACATACGTTTTGTAACCTGCTTCCAGACTATTTGTCTTTCTCATGACAAGCCTTGGTACTCTAAGGACATCTTATAGCTACGGAGGATGAAAATATTTTCTTTAAAGACTATTAATAACATAGATCCAGTGAAGTGGCATGCAGTGATGATATAATGAAATGTACTCAATATTACTGCAAAATATTCATTTCAGGCAATGTTTTATTTTTAAGGATATGATAATGAGTGATATCATTAAAAAGACAGATAATTAAAAACTAGGAAAATGAATTGATTTTGTATATTTCACCCACAAGAGGAAGAGTATAGAATAAAATAGCAACACTGGAATGATTTTAAGAGGAGGAAAAATGATAATTTAATTTGATAGCTTATAGAAATGAATGAAGACCTTTAAAAAAAGCAATAGTTTAGAACCTGAAAGAAGTATATAAAACTCAAATTTAATGTGGCTGTCTTTGAGGTTCAGAATCAGAAGTCCCTATAGATAGCAATGGTGATTCTTGAAGCAATTGCTTTTCAATTTCATTAAAGCATTCTTACCAATATATCCAGTTAAAATTGAATGTTTTCTGACTCTGTATCTATTTCCTGTCAGAAGAAGAAGATAATAGAAGTACTATTAACAAATAAAAGAGGGATTGTTGCCTTCGTAACATTAATGCTGCTGTAAATTTTGAGACTGTAAGATTCAAAGTATTAAAGTTTGAGTCCCTTATTTCAAGCTGGGCCAATCTTTGAGTTTCAAAAATTCCAAAAGATGATTTAAAATGACGTCTTACAGCAAGCTGAGACTACTGATCATAATTGCTAAATCTCTGAAAAGAATTGATTATACAAAACCCTATATGCTAGTTTTGAAATTGGTAGTACGTTTGTTTTTTCACCCTTCAAACAATTTATCTTCAAAATTACCTCTTTCTTTGATCGACACCCTGTAGGACAATGCATCAAAACAAGTTAGTAATATTGCTTATTGTATTACTAAATTTTTCCTTTACTTGGGCCTGCTTCTTATAAACTTTCGACATTATATCTGCTGAATTTTTCAATATTCTGCAGTTTATTCCTACATTTTAAACACAATCAAAACCATTTACATATACACACACGAATAGTATAATTAAAATTATCTGTCAAATAATGTTAAGGTGCACACTCCCTTCTGTCTGGAATACATGTCCCTGACTCTCCTATGTAGCAAGCTTTGAAACATGGTACTCAAAATATCTGTAGGCCATTAAGAGATCCTCAGATTGTGAGCTCTCAATGACAAGACAGGGAACTTGAGTCAGAAAGTTAATCTACCACATGATTAAAGACGTGGTTTAGTTGTCCCTCCTCTTTTTATATAGCAAGATGTTTTTTCATATAGAAAGTAGTGTATTAATTCCCACACTGTCATAAGTTCCTGAACTTAATGCAGACTGGTGCTTTGAGTAGTATTTCTCTAAACCAGGGTTCAGCAAACTTTTTCTGTGAAGGACCAGATAGTAAACATCTTAGATCTATGGGCCATACAGTTTTTGCTGCACATACTCTGCTGTGTAGCATAAAAACAGACAATATGTAGGGAACATGTCTGGCTGTGTTCTAATAAAACTTTTACATGTGCGATGATACTTGAATATCATAAATTTTTACATGTCACAAAATATTATTCTTTTGTTTTTTCCAATCATTTAAAAATGTAAAAATCTTGCTTAGCTTGTGCGCCATACAAAATGAAGTAATTGGCTAACGCCTGCTCTAAACCATCTGGTAATAGTTAAATTGCCACCTATAAGACTTTCTCTAACTTAAACTCAATCAGATTTAGTATTTCTCCTACACTTTCTTTAGAATTCATGTGCACCTATAAAGGTTTATTGCATATCATTTGTGTGACAATCATTTTTTTCTCAAGAAGATTGAAGTAACTTATGTAAGGTTCTACATCTAATAAGTGTGTCTGAGATTTGAACACAAGAATCTTGCAGTAGTTATTAGCAACAATTGCAAATGTCAATTCTCAAACTATCTACCTGCTATCTAGTACAAAGTATGGGGTGAGGAGCAGAACTTGATAGCTGGAGAAAGAAGCATATTTTTGGGATTCGGTGAGTACCATTTAGAAGATCAGTGTATCTAGTGGCTTTGCTAGACTCTGAAAAAGTTACTTAGTTTTTGAGTTTCAGCCTCTTCACTTGGAAATTTAAAAGCTATGATGAGATATTCTCTAAGTTTTTCTCATTTCTTCCATTTTATTTCTTCCATTTTAATTCTGTGATATTAGAGCACTGCAGGCACAGATAATGAATGATTTATATACTGAGCATTGCAAATACACAGGTTTGCATATAGAAAGGACAAGAGAAGGAGAATGTCAAAGAGGATACACAAACAAAACAATATTTTTAATGGTTCATTAATCAATATGAGCATTTAAAATAATTCAGTAGACGTGTTAGTAGATGTTGCATTGGTTTTACCATCAAATTAATGAAGCTAGAATCTGGTCTGGTGCTGGATTATAGCAATTACAGATACAACCTCTGCAAATTTGGGCATTATCCAAGTACCAGCCTCAGCACCTTCAGACACAGCATGGAATCTCATGATGCTCTGCTTAAACTAATCTACAGCATCAAGAGATCAGAACAACAAATTCTAGTTTGCTAGATCTTTGATACTAACTCTTTTGACTACAGTTTACATTATTGTCAATGGTGCTACTCTATCAGAATTCTGTTTGTAACTTTGATGTCTATTTATCACACCGTGCCTAATATTTCTGTAATTTTTGGCCACAAGCTACACATGATAAAAGCCCCTTTGATTTCTATTCTCATGTGTATGCGACTCGGAGATTGTTGATTTACCTAATCCCCACTACCTTCCTCCATAATTTGTCCACTGGGATCTCTGCAATCCTTGGTTTAATAGTTATCTAGAATATTAAATGATTCAAAGAAAACATAGCAATAAATAAATCCTGAATTCCTCCACAGGAAGAGTAGAGGTTGCTAAATTCCCTAGCTACCATATTTTTTGAGATGCGAAATGAGATAAAATTGTCTTTCTTATCCTCCAAAAAACACTATCCCAGATTACTTTTCCTTAGACTATTTAAAAAAAAACACCAAAAAAACATTTTAACTATTTTACTTTATCAAACTCCTCATATGCCATATATTGTTTTCCTGGGCATGGAGACATTCCCTACTGGTTTTAATACACAGTTAAATCTTCTCCACTAGTCCTTTTGCTGCAGACAAGATAAATCATTGAAATGATATTATGTGACACTGTCTCTCTAGTAGGTAGAATACATTGGTTGCCAGAAGTATAAAATAAAATACAGAACACCTAGTTAAATTTGGGTTTCAGATAAAGAGCAATTTTTTATGTATAAATATTCCCCATGCAATATTAGGGATATACTTACACTAAAATAATTATTTGTTGGTTATCTGAAATTATAATTTTACTGAGTGTTTTTCATTTTATATGACAACCCTAATAGATGGCATATAAGGCATATTATGAACTGAAATATATTTTTTGAAAAAAAGAAAATCAATTATATGGATGTGTGTGTGTGTGTTTATTTTGAGAGCAAGCTGGATCATACTTTTATTACCCATTCCTAAATGATGTGGTAGTACCAACAGATCCCATGGTTATATACCTGTTGCAATATTTCCTGTATTATAAAGTGAGTTCCTTAGCCGAAGGAAATACTATGTAGAATACAACATTAATAAATAAATACACTGTGAGACCTCATAGTGATGCTGATGGAAGTCCTGTCAGTGGGAAAAGCAAGTATACACTCAGGTACATGTTACTCCTGATCAGGATGAATTATTGGCCTTCCTAGGATGAAATGGACATTAAGGAATTAACTCAATATCAAGCGTCAGGTTGGCCTCTGTGATAGGTCAAGATATATGGGGACCTGAGAGCCAGGAGTGCCCACTGCAGATAGGTGGGGCATTTAGCACTTCTAGTGGCTACATCAGCTTTAATGAGAAAGAGACCTGTGGTTTGTTCTATGCACAGTCTCTGTGCTGCCATGGCTCCTCCTTTTATGTGCACTCACTAAAGTGGTGGCAGGAAGAGACTGGTCGATATCTACTGTACGTCATCCTTCCCACCTAGTTATTGAGTGCTGCTGGTGCGGTGAATGCTCAATTGGGTGCTACAAAGATTCCTACAGTTTATGTTCACTCGAATGTTCCAATAGGCACTATTTTTTCAATCCTTCAATACCATTGCTACAGTCATATAGTATGTCCCCCCCAACACCCTCAAATCTATTACAGTAAATTCATCTGCTTGTTTCCTTTACCTCTACTCAACTTTGATCTCCTTCAGGAAAAAAGTCTGTATCTAACTTATTTACTTTTTTTTTTTTCAGTCCTAGTATATGGCTAAGTGTGTGACATAGCAAATTGTTCATACTTACTGAATAAAACTGAGGAGTAATGCAATCTGAGCAAGTCACTTTTTACAACACAATGCAATGAGCCATAACTCAAAGGTATATTAATTTTCTATGTGAAAGTTTTTTATGGTTTTAGTTCCATTTATGTCAAAACAGCTCTTCTGTATTCAGTCTTAAATAAAGTATGCATTGTATAAACATTTCAAGTGTTCACCTAAAATATAGGAGTAAATCAATACTACTTTAGCTGTCATAAAAAAAAAAATCTACTGAAAGCAGATTTCTACACTACTTATTGGCCCAGATGAGGTGCTACTAGAAGATAAAATGTAGAATTTGAATACCTGTGGTACATGATTATCATTAATTTTCTTGAAATGGAAGAGAAGTCTTTCAGCTTAATTTCCCAGATATCTATTTTGCTGAATTCTTTTTAATAGCACTTTCCGAGTGAACAGCTTTATTTTTCATGTATGGTGGATATACAAGTATTAAATTGAACTCATATCTCAAGGAAAGCCTGTTCTTCTTTCACTTGAAGCACTATGGAAGACCGATACTGCACTTCCTAAGATCTCTACAAAATAATAATTCTGTCTTCATGCCTGAATACAATTTCACTGAAGACTCATAGATTGATTAACCAATAAAAATGCACATTGCCAAGTGATTACAGATCATAATCTATATATTTGAATTATGTTTAGAGAAATAAGATAATTTAAGATAAGAAAATAACAGTGAAGTAGCTGAAAGCATTTATGTAAAAATGTGATATGGCCAGGTAGAACATGTATCAATAGCATATAACAGGAAGCAAGTGGCTCCTCCTGATTTTATTTCTCTTGCCAGCTTAGTTAAAAAAGATGTTTCTTGAATTACTTGAATCCCTAGTCTTTGTTCTTTCTGTTGAGATCTGACAGATGGGAGCTTAGCAGTAGCCACACAGGATGTTGCTGAATGTGACGAGTGTACAAATCATATTAATTCCTTTTTTCCCTGGGAGGCTCACTTAGTCCTCGTCAGCACCTTTGACCCACTTCCTCCTGCACATCCTCACAACAAAATTATCAGGCATTTGTGGAATTTTCTGTGGATTAAAATTGGTCATGTACCATGGTGAGCGTTCCTTTTTTTTCTTTTTTTTTTTTGGTCCCTTTAGTAAATATAACTAGAAAACACATTTTTTTCCCCACATAAGCATTACAGTCATTTTTTTTTTCATTTAGTACTGATGATCATTTTTCCTTTAAATATTAGCACTTAAAATAGCTGATTCCATAAGGCATTTAGGGCTGTGCATTTGATGACAGAAATACTAACTCAGTTAAATTAAAAAAAAAGTATTCAAAATATGCCAACTGAGTCATCTTAGGTAGTTTTAAAATTTTAATAATCATTAATATTGGTTTACTTTAAATTCATTAACAAAGAAATCGTGACTTTAAAAAGCGTTCAAATGGTTTGCTTTGACATAGAATTTGGATAGCAATCCCTAATGTTTTTTCTTCCATCTTCTTACTGAAATGAAAACACAGGAAAACAAAATGAAACACAAACAAAAGACACGTGACACTGAAAATCAACACTGACAGAAAGCATTATGCTAGAATTGACAGTAATTTTAAAGCAATCAAAGCAGGACTTAGAAAAGCTTAACCAGGGTTAACAAATTACGGTTTTATATCATGAAAAAGAAAGCCTGAAAAAAGATAGTTAATTTTTTGTGCTTTCCTAGAGTGCTCTCTGACTCAACAGATCAAGACTCCATAAACAGTCACTGAGCAACTGTCCCACTCCACCTCTCATGTGCTGCTTTGTTCCACAGTAGCCGTGATGAGTTTCCTCACCATTAGTCTTCTCTGCCACCCTTATAAATTCAGGGCAGAGATTGAAAATACTAGAAAATTCTGGCAAAATATAAAGGCACATGGTTCTCTGCATTTAAGGGGATGGGGTACAAAAAAGTTTATCTCTTCAAAAGAAAGATGAGAAAATATAATAAAAAAGTATTAATAAAACATTATTTTATGAAATAATAGTATTATTGCCCTCAATCTATAGATACAAATGTCAAAGATTAGACAGAATACATAAGTTTCCCAAGACATAGCTGTGATCTTTAGTAAGGGTAAATGACAATGCTGGGGTGTGAGTTCCTCATGGAGTCTAGTTTCAGAGGGGAGAATCTTTAAAACAGTAATAGACACAGTTAGATTAACAGCAATAAGAGTTAATAGTTAACTCGTGCTTATTATGTGCCAAGCATTTTGTTAGGGTTTTTCTCCCCCTGTTTTTTTGTAACAGTTTTATTGAGATCTAATTTATATGCCATACAATTCACTCATTTAAAGTGTACAATTCAATGTTTTTTGGTATATTCAGAGAGTTGTGAAACCATCACCATATTTAATTTTAGAACATATGCATTACTCCAAAAAGAAACCCTGTACCCTTTAGCTATAACCCCTCTAACCCCAATACAATAATTTCCTCCAGCTTTAGGCTACCATTGATCTGCTTTTTCTTTTCTTTCTTTTTCTTTTTGTTAAATAAAAATAGTATATATTTAAGGTGTACAACATGGTGATTTGATACACATAGGAACATCATTACTAATTAATTAATATATCATCTCTCACATAGTTACTATTTTTAAAATGTTTTTAGAGCACCTGGAATCTACACTGTTAGCAAATTTGCAGTGTTCAATATAATATTCTTAGCTATAATCATCATGCTGTACATTAGATTTCTAGACTTATTCATCCTACATAACTGAAACTTTGAACCCATTGACCATCTCCCTATTTCCCCCATCTTACTGCCCCTGATTACCACCATTATACTTTCTATTTCCATGTATTCAAGTTTTTTAAAGATTTCACACAAAAGTGATATCACAAAGCTTTTTTTTTGTTTTTTATAATTGTTTCTGTTTTATTTCACTTAAGGTGTTATTTCACATAATACCCTGAGATCCTTCCACATTGTCACAAATGACAGGGTTTCCTTCTTTCTCATGCCCAAATAATATACTATTTCATTGTATAGATGTGTATCTTTTTGGTATCCTGTTTATTTTCTTTGACTATATATCCAGAAATGAGATACCTGGATCATAAGATAGTTCTATTTTTAATGTTTTAGGGAACCATCATACCATGTTCTATAGTGGATGAACCAATTTACATTCCTACCAACAATGCAGAAGGATTTGCTTTTCTCGTCATCCTTACCAATATGTGTTATCTCTTGTTTTTTTTTTTTTTGATATAGCCATTCTAACAGGTGTGAAGTGATCTCTCATTGTGGTTTTGATTTGCCTTTCCCTGATGATTGTAGATATTGGCTACCTATTGGCTATTTGTATGTTTCCTTAGGGAAAATGCCTGTTCAAGTCCTTTGCTATCTTCTTTACAAGAATAATGTCATTAGGTCTTCTGAACAATTTTATGAGGAATGATCATGATACTCATTTTATCAGTCAGAAAAAAGACTGGCAAGTATAAATGACTTACCTAATTTCATACCTCTGCCCCTGACTCTGTGACACAGTTGATTCAAATTTCATACTTCTGCTCTTGAGTCTGTGACAGAATTGATTCAAAGTCTTGTGGAAGCTTTATCTAGGCTGAGCCAATCTGATTTTCGTACTTCAGAATTCTTAACTGCGTAACAAAGCCAGTTCATTTCTATATGTTGAAGGACTATAAGGTAGCTGAGTAGCCATATAGTGTTATATAGAAATAAAACTAATGAGGGAAGCAAGGGAGCAAAGCAATAGTACTGAGATGAAAGAAGAAAAATGAAAGGGTGAGAAAATGAAGCTGGATCTATTTCCAACCTTGTTGCTGCGACTATGTGACACCAAGTTGCATTCTAGTCCTGACTTTGTGTCAACCATCTCTGTAGTTATATATTTTATTTTAGCTAAATTTAAATAGTTGTTTTATATAATTTATATGTGTTAATAAAAAGCCAAGCCCAAAGATAATGTTGGTTATTATTTTAAGACTGGATTTGTTAATTCATATTATCTTGTTTATTCTTTATTACAGTTTCTAAAATCCTGCTCTCATGAAGTTAATTAAGCATTAGATTAAATAAAGAGAAATTTAACTACTTTAGCTAATAAATGCATATTAATTTGTGTGTTAAAATTAAAGATTTATAAAACTGAGTTGACAGTGATAGAGAAATACTGAGTTCAAATAAGATGCCTTTATGACATAGTTTGCAGAAATGTTCATTGAATATTTATTCTAATATTTTAGTCTGTATTTGTTTTTAAGAGACCCTTTGAAAAAATGTTTGTTTGTGTGCATTTGTATATGTGTGTACTCACGCACACATGTATATTTAACTTTAATTGAAAAACATGTAATTGTGTAGAAATACTTTTTTATTTCTTAAATTCAAAACAAATCCTAAGAGCAATGCAAAAAAAAATTATACTCTATTATTAATGGATGATTAGGAAACATAATGAATGGGTAGTTTTATGTCTAGAAATATCTAAATATGAACTTAATAATATCGAGTAAATGTCAAGTGTAAAGTAGTAGACTTATTTAAATATTCCATTTTTATATCCTTAACTTATAGTAATTAAAAATCAAGCATATTTTTTCAAATGTTTATTCAGAAATCCCAGCATAATGCAATAATCAGACTAAATCTTCTTACTAAAAGTGTCATATATGATTATAAGGTTTAGTTTTTTTCTAAATTAGTAGAAAGCACAAAGTCTATTAGTGAGAGATATATAATGCTTAGAATTAATATAATATGTATTTTCAGAACAGAAAAATTATCTATTCCAATTTCCAAGCTCCCATTACTTAACATCTCCAGAGTCAACATAATTTTTATTTTACATTAAAAGGCAAAGTTTTAATGAATTGGTTACAGTAGTATTCAGAAAGAGCAACTGATGCGTTACTTTAGAATTCAAGTTTCATGTTATAACTTACATTTAATCTCAATAAAATTGAATAAAATGCCTTTCTTTTCTTCTTTTAACTATCCAAAAGTATCTATTTCAAGTATATCAATATTTCCTACATGAATTTTCAAATGTGATTTCTTTTTAAAAATATTTTTTATGTACCTGAATCTTGTTTCTTAATGAATAGCTATTGCAAGTTTAAAATCCACTGCATGTAAAATTTTCTTTTTAAGAATGAATTTATAGGCTGTCTTTTTGCACATTCTTCTCAATTAGCAATTTCAAAGTGAGACACTATCTTTTAGTTTACCTTTCACTTGTTGTTAGAAATATGATGCAGGCAGGTTGGCTCCTGGTTTCCTCAGTATAAATCGGGCAAAATCATCAGTGCTGTCCCATGTGAGCCAATTAACTTCACATGGAAAAACACCTATTCCTTGCCTCAGAGTAAAACTATTTCTATTGACTTATTGAGACAGTCATATGTCATTAGGTTCAAGTGTAAATGTCTCAAATACCTTCTCTGAGTACCTGAAAGTGTACTGTCTATTAATTTCAGTCCAATGATTCGTCATGCAGTGAAGGCACACACCTGTGAAATAAGAGGGGCACAGAACCCCTCTTCTGAAGGCTTGGATTCTCAAGCCATCTGAGTCTGTTAGAATTTTTATTGACCAATATTTCTTTTAAGGCTTAACTGTTTTTCCTTCCTAAAGTAAGAAATCATTACTTCTAGAAAGGACGTAATTTAGTTTCACATACAGAAGATAACACAGAGTGCATGACAACATAAAATACCCTTACGCCCAAATTATGTTGAGAAAAACTATTAAGTTAAATAAATGTAGTGCCTGGTCCCTGTCCCCTACACTTATGTAGAGATGTTTGATCTCCCCCGTCATGTTCAGGAAAGAGCTACCTTCTGTAGAGTTTGAAGTAATTGGTTTGGGAAAATTTAGAGAAAGCGAACAAACTAGTATGTAATTAGTATGAGGAGAATTCATATATTCCAATTGGAACCTATACCAAGCTTTGACACCTGAAATTCTGCTTAATATCTAAAATTAAAAAAAAAAAAAAAGAATCACATCCCACAAAACTAGAAATATAAGTGCAAACTAAACTCAAGACAAGTAAGGAGAATAACATAGACAGGAGCAGGAATAAATGAAATTATAAACAGAAAAGCAACAGAAGAAAGCTATAAAATCAAAAGTTTGTTCTTGAAAAAATCATGAAAATTTATGAACTTCTGGTGAGATGAAAAGGGGAAAAAGTCACTATTTACTAGTACAGAATAAAAGAAGGGAATCAACAGATTTTACAGACATTAACAGGATAATAACTTTATGCCAGTCAATTCAATATGTTATAAGAATGGATACATTCTTTGAAAGATAAAAACTACCAATTGCATCTTAAGAAGAAAAGGATAATCTAAATAGGATGGTAGCTATTAAAGGTATTGTGTTCATAGTTAAAAACCTTCCAACAATCTAAACCCCAGGCCCAGATGGCTTCACAAGAGAAATAGACCAAACAAAATAAATAATACTAATTTCACAAAAATATTTCCAGAAAACAAAAGGAAGAGGCATTTTCTAACTCATTTTTAAGAGGTCTGTATTATGCTGACACCAAAACTAGGAAACTTAACAAGAAAATAGAACTATAGCCCTCATGGATATGGAAATAAGCATCACCAATATCATTCTCCTTCCTTTCCTCCTTTCTTCCCTCCCTCCTTTATTTCCACCTTCCCTCCCTCTTTTTCTGTACCCCCCCCCCCACTTGCTCTGGCTTCTCTTGCTCTCTCTTTCTCAAAAAAATCATATCAGAGTAGAATTTATCTTAAGAGATTTGTTCAACTTTCACAAATTAATTTATGTAATGTAACATAAAATAATTTTTAAAAACAACATACATTCATTTTTATAAGTGCAACAATGCATTTGGCAAAATTCAGGATCCATACATAATAAAAATATCTGCACAAACTAATAAAAGGATAACTTCCTCAACCTGATAATTGGTATTTCATAAAAAACCTAAGCTAACATCCTATTAAATGCGCAAAGATTAAAAGTGCTCCCCCTAAGATCAGAAACAAGGCAGATATGTCTGCTCTTATCACGCCTTTTCAAAGTTGTACTGGAGATGCTTACCAGTAAAATCAGGAAAGAATGAAATGAAAGGCATTCATTTTGGAAAGGAAGAAATAAACTGTCTATTCACAGATGTCCTAATTGTCTGTGAAAAAAATCTCAAAGAATCCCAAAGGAGCTGCCAGATCTAATAGGTGTTTAGTGAGGTCACATAACACAAGGTCAATATATAAATATCAATTGTATTTCTATGTAGTAGCAATCAACAATTGGAAATTGGAATTTTAAAGAGAAGTACTTTAATAATACCAATAAATTTAACATATTTATTCATTATGCTATCAAAATATGTGGAAGATTTTTACACTGGAAACCATAAAACATTTGGTGAGCAAAATCAAGTAAGATGAAAATTTGTGGAAAAATACATGTGTTCCTATGTTGGAAGATTTTTTAAAAATGCCAAAATATCAATTCTCCTCCAAATGACCTATAGATACTAGGTTATCTCAATCAAACTCCAGCAGACATTTTTGTGTAAAAATTTAAAAAGCTGATTCTAAAATTTGTGTAGGAAATGAGGGATCTAGCATGCCAAAGATAATTTTGAAAAAGAAGAGCAAATTTACACTATCTGAGTGTAAGAATGACTATAAAGCTACAATAATGAAGATAGTGTGGTACTTCCAAAAGTATAAACACATAGATCAATTGAACACAATAAAAAATGCGGAAATAAACTCATGCAGATATGATCATTTGATGCTTGATAAAGTCAAAGAAATTATATTAAGAATACAGTTTGTTTCAGTAAATAAAGCTGGACAAACAAAATATCCATATGCAAAAAGCGCATCTGTATCCTTAATTGAATTGTATACAAAAATTAGTTCAAAATTGATTGTAGACATAAGTTTATAAAATTTCTAGAAAAAAATAGGAAAATAAATCTATGTGACCTTGGGTTAGGCAAAGATTTATTATTATGTGGAACACAAAAAAACAAGAACAAAATATACAGTACTGATAAATTGCACTTTAAAATTAAAATTTTCTATTCTTTCAAACATACTATGAAGGAAATGAAAAGAAATGCCACAAACTGGGAAAAGTGTATTAAAACTGCAATAAGATCCTACTACACATCTATTGGATTGTTGCAAATAAGACTTGGTAACACTAAATGTCAGCAGGAATGTGGCATAATTGGAAATTTCATGTATTCCTAGTGTGGATGCAAAATGATAATACCCATCCATTTTAGAAAAGAGTAGGAAAATTTCATATTTAGGTAACAAACTTACCATGTGGCCCACACTCCTACTCCTAGATATGTACCAAAGAGAAATGAAGACATGTCCAAACAACACCTGGATGTGAATACTTATAGCAGATTTATTCATAATCACCAAAAGCTAGAAACAACCCAAATGTTCATCAACTGGTGAATGGTTTAAAACATTGTAATTTATACATACAATGGCATCTAACTCAGCAAACAGATGAACTACATGCAGCAGTGAGGCTGACTCTCGGAAGCATCATGCTGAGTGAATCAAGTCAGTCTGGAAAGGCCATATTCCAAACACTTCCATTTAAATGACACTTTGAAACTGTAATGACAAACAATGCAGGAACAGAAATCAGATCAATAGTTGCCAAGCATTTGGGGTGATGTAAGGAAATTTATCACAAAGTAATGAAGGAACTTTTAAGGGTGATGGGAATGTTCTATATCTTAATCATGGTGATGGTAATAGAACAGTACTCCTGTAAAGATGAATTTTACTTTATGTAAATTATACCTCAACAAACCAACAACCAAACAGCAATACCAACAAAGGAACAGAGCATGGTATTAGGAAAACAAAAATTTAGTATATGGGCCCTCTTTTCTTCCACACAAGTCTTCTGCTTGGCAAACTACTCATTTCCCCATGGTTGTCCCCAATTTTACTGCCTCTACCTGATCTCTCAAGTTCACAAAACCTTCTCTCAATCTTTTTTCTTTTGAAATTATCAAGATAACCTATGGTATGCCTAGAGTTTATGCTTGTCAGATACTTTCATAAACACCACTTGATAATTTGGTTGAACATAGATCTTCTGTTTTACCCCCTTACCTGGTGCCTAGCTGACCACACCTACCAGGTATCATGCTGTTTTTGTCTGGCTGGGCAACTTTTCGTTCCCTGAAGCCCTGTCTAGTCTATATTAGTAGTAATGTCTAGTCATGTCTTTTTAAATTCTGATTTCTCAACCTACCAAAAGAAACCTGAGTGTTTTTATTTTCCAGATTATTATTAATTCTAAAGACAAGTTGATTTTTTTCTTCTTCTACAGCACGCTCTATTTCAGTGCTTCTCAACCAGCAGTGCACAGTAACATAATCTTGAGTTTGTTACTATTGCAGATGCAGGATTCTACTCCAAACCTGGTGAGCTATGAGTAAGATCTCATATTTTATATATTTTTATGTATATTTTGCCGTCCATAAATAATTCTAATACTCATTTCTGTGTGCAGTATTGTGAGTGACCAGTTTTGTTCCAAACGATATAACTGATACTAATAATACACTGCTAAACCTGGAATTTAGATTCTTTTGGTTCTAGTTGGTTGCACCAATGAGACTACAAAAAGGCAGATGAGATTAAAACTAGGTACACATTTACATCTAGGCTAAAATGTGTGTAACATATGAAAAATGTCAAATGAATTTTCCTATACATTCTTAAAGTTAACACGAATAATATGCCTTGTGCTACTGAGACTGACATTTCTATAGATGAAATTTTACGTCCTTTCAGATTTAAAATGTAAGCCAAGACATGTTTTGTTTTGTTTTCTATTGTGTATGTGTGTATATATTGATGGTTAATTTTATGTGTCAATTTAGCTAGGTCAATGATTCAGATATTTGGTCAAACATGTCTGGAAGATGCCCTGAGGGTATTTTTAGATGAGGTTACATTTAGATGAGTAGTTTTTGAGAAAAGAAATAGCTCTCCATAATGTGGGTGGACCTCATTTAATCAGTTGATGGCCTTAAGAAAAAGACTGACCTTCCCTAAGGAAAAGGAAATTCTACTAGTAGCAAACTACCTTTGAACTTTTGAGTTTCAATATCAGTTCTTTTCTGGGTCTTTAGTCCACTTGACTACTCAGCAGATTTCGGACTTGCCAACTCCCACAATCATGTGAGACAATTTCTTAAAATAAACATCTCTCTCTGTCTCTCTGTCTCTGTCTCTGTCTCTGTCTCTCTGTCTCTCTCTCTCTCTATATATATAGAGAGAGACAGAATATATATGCATCCTATTCTGTTTCTCTGGAAAACCCTGTCTAACAAATGAAGAATAAGTACTTCAGTCTTTAAATTTGTGGTCAAGCTGCTTGAATATTCAATTTCTTTGAGGTAGTAGGAAAGGAAATATCTTCAGAACAGCAGTTTGTTGGGGGAGAAAAAACACTTTTCCCTCTACCCTTCTGGGTTTTTGGCTGAGTACCTCCCTCCCCCCAATCCTTTAATAAAAGACAGATTAACAGGAGGAAAAACAAACAGAAATTTAATAACATGTACACCTCAACCTGTATACCTGAGAGATATCCAGGAAAACTGAGTAACTCCCTGTAATGGTCCAAGTGACTGCCTTAAATACCATCTCCAGCTAAAGACAAAGGAGGTGTGGAGGGTGGTTATCAGGCACAGTAAACATGGGTCCCTGCCTTCTCCACTGACAAACTTCTAGAGATTTAGTAATCCTCCTCTTCCTAGTACACAGAGAAAATCACCTTATAAATGGAGATTTTTCTTCTAAATATAAATTTCTCTTACAAAAGGGTCACTTCTACTGGTTTTTAGAGCTTTTCCTGTGTCTGCCGTTTTAAAAAAAATAACCAGCTCAAGATAATCCTTATGCCCCAAAGGCATATTTTAGGGTGGCAAATTCTGCTCCCCTTCAAGTTCATGTATAATTATAGTACTTCTGAGGAAGATAACAGCTCCCTTTAGGATTTCCTGAATGTCTTCTGAGATTGTTTTCAAATATTCTTGCCAGGCCCAAGAACCTCCACCAGTGATAAGGTGTAGTTTAAACACCAGGTTTTGAACTGAGCATAAATAGAAGTGGGGTTTAAATCATTCCAATTTTCTGAGATGCAAAGTCATGAGTAGCTGTGAATTTTGAAATGTTGAAATTAGATACTGAACTCTGTTCCACTTTTAAGTACTAAGATCTTATGTGACATTTATCAACATGAGTGTATCAATATATTTAATCTACATAGTTCTCATTGATTGTCCTCATGTTCTATTTGATAAGCCCACAATTAATTTTTATAAGTCAAAATGGTGTTCTCAGTTCATAACAACCTATATCACACATTTTCAGCAAAGTTTTTATGTAGTTTAGTTGCAATGAAATTTTAATAATGATGAATTAATCTCCAATATCTTCAGTGTACAGTAGAATGCAGGAATTTAGAATGGAACTGAACATGAGCAGAGAAATATTCGGCTTCTCACTGGCTGCATGCTTTTAGGGAGGAAAAATAAACTGTGCTTCTTGTTTTATTGTTTATTTCAATAAATTGCAAATACTTATTAAAATCCTATTATAGCTTTCTTCAAAGCTTATGTACTATGACTCAATCTTTTAATGATTATTTTTAAAAATAGCACTAATGTGATATTTTTATGCTAAAGAGTAAGTCATCCTGTGTTTGACTCATTGGTGACTTTTATTTTGTATGAAATATGTTTGGCATTTGTACTTATTTATGTAGGAGACCAACCATGGAAATAGGAAATTAACTCAGAAAGTAGATATGTTTTTTTTGTGTGTAAAAAAGAAAATAGATGTGTTCATCTGTGGTGCATAGAAATTGGTAAAATTGGTGCTGATTTTGATGTTATTGGGGAGAAATTTTGATTAGATTTCATTTAGTGTGGAAAATTGGACCCGCTACAAACTTTATAGTATTCCATGCTCCAGACAGGCTTACAGACCTCTCCATCTGTCAAATATCATGCTCTTTGGTTTGGAACATATTCCTTGGTTTGGAGCATTATGTTTGAACAGATGGAGTGGCCTGTTTGTAGATAAAATTAACAATGCATTTCTGTATATATTAGTTCGTTCTAGTTTTCATAATTTTTTTCCCTGTGGTATTTAAAACCCAAATTACGTGTGTTGTCTAAAAGAGAGAGTATGAAAATGCTGAGCTTGAGCAACTCAAAATAACTCTGCTGGAAACATAGCCAACAGTAAAGGTTTCGAAAAATTACTTGACATATACAGGGTATCTTTTGAATACTTTTAAAAATATTAAATAGCAAAAAATGTATTTTCTAAATCTCTAAAACTGTGCAAATTAGAACTATAGCATTACATGATCAATATGTTTTGATGCTTTCTATTAAAACGCCATTCTCAGATATTATAAACTCTCGTTGCTCTAAGAATATAGAGAATATAAGAAACTCAATGGTCAATAGAAATAGATAAAATTAACATACCTCAAAAATGAAAATTATTTCCTCCCATGACAAATGTATGAACAGCTAAAAGTCATTATCTATTGCTTAATTTTAATTATCTTCAGATTTTTATTGAGTTTTAAAACATATATGTTTAAATGTATTTATAGATGGAAATATGTTGTAATAAAATTCCAAATGTTTTGTTATTCTGGTGTCTTTTTAATGACAATATTATATATGTGTACATATTATATATAATAGCAAACTAGAAATAAATGGTCATAACTATTCCTCATTTTTGTTAATAGTTTCTATTTATTTTAACATTTTGAAAGCTTCTATTCCATAACATGACATAAATATGTTATTATAACTATATTTTCTTTCACTAATTTTATATTTGTAGGGTAAATTTTTCATCATGAATATTCTACCTTACATTTACTTAATTTATTTACAGATGATATTTGAACTTGTTAAATTCCCACCATCCCACCTATTTTTTTTTTCATTGTTCTTAGGCGGTGTTTTGTGTATTTATAAAATTTACAGAAAATTGTTGACTATCACATTATTGTGATTTCCAACTCAGAAGCAAAACATGTTTTCCACTTATTTAATTTTTTTGTTTAAATCTAAAGAGTAGATTTTCTATTTTATATCTTTTGAGTTGATTTTTTTAAGTTTTAAATTTATTTATTAAATTTATTGGGGTGGCATTGGTTAGTAAAATTATATAGGTTTCAAGTGTACATTTCTATAATACATCATCTATACATTGATTTGTATGTTCAACACCCAGAGTCAGTTCTCCTTCCATCACCATGTATTTGATTCCCTTTTCCCTCTTCTACCACCCTTCCGCCCCCTTATCCTCTGATCATCACTAAACTGTTATTTGTGTTTATGACCTTTTATTTCTTTGGTGTTTGTCTTGTTCCTTTGTTGCTTTCAGTTTTATATCCCATATATTATTGAAGTCATATGGTTCATGACTTTTCCTGTCTGACTTATATTGCTTAGTATTATAATCTCAAGATCCATCCATGTTGCTGCAAATTGCAGTATTTCATCTTTACTTATGGCTGAGTAATATTCCATTGTGTAGATGCATTGTGTTTTCTATCCAATTATCTATTGAAGGACACTTTGGTTGTTTGCATGTCTTGGCCAATGTGGATAATGCTGCAATGAACACAGGAGTGCATATATCTTAGTGGATACATGCTTTCAGATTTTTGGGGTCGATACCCTGAAGAGGGATTGCTGGGTCATACGGTAATTCTATTCTTAAGTATTCAATGAAACTCCATACTATTTTCCATAGTGGCTGTACTAATTTACATTCCCACCAGCAGTGTATGAGCCTCTCCAACACTTGTTATTATTTTTCTTGTTGATAGTAGCCATTCTAACAGGTGTGAAGTGATATCTCATTGTTTTGATTTGCATTTCCCTAATCACTAGTGAAGTTGAGCATTTTTTTGTATATCTATTGGCCTCTTGTATGTCTTCTTGGGAGAAGTGTCTGTTCAGGTGTCTGTGCATTTTTTAATTGGATTGTTTGTTTTCTGTTGTTGAGTTGTATGAGTTCTCTATATATTTTGGATATTAGCCTTTTAGTGGAGACATTGTTTGCAAATATCTTCTCCCATTTGGTTGGTTGCCTTGTTGTTTTGTTGATGGGTTCTTTCCCTGTGCAGAAGCTTTTTGGTTTAATAGTCCCATTCATTTAATTTTGCTTTTACTTCCCTTGCCTTTGAGGTCAAATTCATAAAATACTTTCTGAATCCAAGGTCCATAAGTTTAGTACCGCTTCTTTCTTCTAGTCAGTTTATTGTTTCAGGTCGTATGTTTTGGTTTCTCATCCATTTTGAGTTAATTTTGGTACATGGCGACAGATAGCAGTCTGGTTTCAATTTTTTTGCACATGGCTATTCAGTTTTCCCAGCACCATTTATTGAAGATGTTTTCTTTTCTCCATTGTATCTTTTTGGCTTCGGTGTTGAAAATTATCTGTCCATATTTATGTGGGTTTATCTCTAGGTTGTCAACTCTATTTTATTGGTCTGTGTATCTGTCTTTCTTCCAATGCTGTACTTTTTTGATTATTGTCATTTTGCAGTATAAATTGAAGTCAAGGAGTGTGAAACCTCCAGCATTTTTTTCCCCCCACTTAGGTTTACTTTGGCCATTCGTTGTCTTGTAATTTTATACAAATCTGATAATTTTTTTTTCTACTTCTTTAAAAAATGCCATTGGGATTTTTATTGACATTGCATTAAACCTATGTATTTCTATGGGTGATACGGCCATTTTAACAATGTTGAGTCTTCCAATCCATGAACACGGAATATCTTTCTATTTATTTGTGTCTTCTTAATTTCCTTTAATAATGTCATATAGTTTTCAGTGTATAGGTCCTTCACATCCTTGGTTAAGTTTATTCTTTTGATTGCAATTGCAAAATGAATTGTTTTCTTCATTTCTTGTTCTGAAATTTCTTTGTTAATAATGTATCCTGCAACTTTACTGTATTTTTTTATTGTTTCTAATAGTTTGTTTGGTGGAATCTTTAGGGTTTTCTATATAAGAAATCGTGTCATTGGCAAAAAGTGACAATTTAACTTCTTCATTTCCAATTTGGATGCCTTTCATTTCTTTCTCTTGCCTGATTGCTCTGGCTAGGACTTCCAATACTATGTTGCAAAGTAATGGTAATAGGGGACAGCCCTGTCTTGTTCCTGAACATAAAGCAGAGGACTTCAGTTTTTCACCATTAATTATGATATCAGCTGAGGGTTTGTCATATATGACCTTTATTAAGTTAAGGTATTTTCCTTGTATACCCATTTTATTAAGTGTCTTAATCATAAATAGATGTTGTATCCTGTCAAATGCTTTTCTGCATCTATTGATATAATCATATGATTTTGGTCCTTTATTTTGTTTATGTGGTGTATCACAGTGATTGATTTGCATATATTGAACCATCCTTGTGCCCCTAGGATGTGATGTATAATCTTTTTAATGCTTTGTTCTATTTGATTTGCTAGAATTTTGTTTAGGATTTTTGCATCAGCATTCATCAGAGATACTGGTCTGTAATTTTCTTTTTTTTTGTGTTATCCTTACCAGGTCTTGGTATCAGGGTAATGTTGGTCTCATAAGATGAGTTAGAAAGTATTGCTTCTTCTTCAGTTTTTTGGAAGAGTTTGAGGAGGACAGGTGTTAGCTCCTCTTTGAATGTTTGGTAGAATTCATAAGTGAAGCCATCTGGTCCTGGACTTTTGCTTTTGGGAAGGTTTTGGATGACTGATTCAATTTCCTTACTGTCGATCAGTCTATTTAGATTTTCCAGTTCTTTGTGCTTCAGTTAATGAAGGCTATATGTTTCTAAGAAACGTGTTCACTTTTTCTAGGTTATTTAATTTGGTGGCATATAGTCCTCCGTAGTATTCTTGTATGGTCTTTGTATTTCTGTGGTATCTGTGGTTACTTCACCTCTTTCATTTCTGATTTTGTTTGTGTCTTTTCTCTTTTTACCTTAGTGAGTCTATCCACGGGTCTGTCAATTTTATTAATCTTTTCTAAGAACTAGCTCTTTGTTGAATCAATTTTTCTATTGTCTTTTTGTTCTCCATTTCATTTATTTCTGCTCTAATTTTTCGTTATTTCCTTTCTTCTACTGATTTTGGGTTTCATTTGTTCTTCTTTTTCTAGTTCTTTAAGATGTAATGTTAGGTTGTTTATTTGCAATTTTTCTTGTTTCTTGAGATAGGCCTGTAATGATATAAATTTCCCTCTTAGTACTGTTTTTGCTGCATCTCAACAATTTTGATAGGGTATATTTTCATTCTCATTTGTTTCTATGTGATTTTTTTTTAACTTTTTATTTATTTTAAGTGTTTTTTTCCAGGACTCATCAGTTCCAAGTCAAGTAGTTGTTTCAATCTAGTTGTGGAGGGTGCAGCTCACAGTGGCCAATATGGGGATCAAACCAGCAACCTTGTTGTTAAGAGCACCATGCTCTAATTGAGCTAACCAGCCACCCCTCTATGTATCTTTCGATCTCTTCTTTTATTTCTTATTTGACCCAGTCATTCTTTAATAGCATGCTGTTTAATCTCCATGTATTTGTGGTTTTCTAGCTTTCTTTTTGCAGTTGATATCCAATTCCAAAGCTTTGTTTTCGGAGAATATGCTTGGTATGATTTCAGTCTTCTTAAATTTGCTGAGGCTAGTTTTGTGTACCAGCTTATGGTCTACCCTTGAAAATGTCCCATGTGTACTAGAAAAGAATGTATAGTCTGCTGGTCTAGGGAGACATGCTCTGTAAATGTCAATTTTGTCCATTTCATCGAATGTGTTATTTAAGGCTGATATTTCTATATTGATTTTCTGTTTGGATGATCTATCCATAGCTGTCAATAGCATATTTAGTTATCCTATTATAATTTTGTTTTTGTCAGTTTCTCCCTTTAGTTCTGTTAGTAGTTGCTTTATATATTTTGGTACTGCTTGGGCCATATATATTGGTAAGTGTTATGTCTTCTTGTTGTATTTTCCCCTTTATCATTATGAAATGTACATCTTTGTCTCTTGTTACATTTTTTTCTGAAGTCTATTTCATCAGCTGTAAGTATGGCCTCACCTGCTTTTTCTCTGGATGCCATTTGCCAGGATTATCATTTTCCACCCTTTCACTTCGAGTCTATATTTGTCCTTGTAGCTAAGGTATAGCTCTTAAAGGCAGCATATGGTTCGGTTTTATTTTTTGATCCAATCTGCTAATCTGTGCCTTTTTTTTTGGTGAGTTCAGTCCATTTACATTTAGGATGATTATTGATATATGAGGATATTCTATTGCCATTTTGTTTTGTTTTGTTTTTGGTGTTTGTTTTGTTTTATTTGGGGCTGTCTTATTTATTTATTTATTTATTTATTTATTTATTTATTTATTTATTTATTTTTGGTCTATTAGAATTTATTTGGCATGTTTGAGCTATGGGAGTTCAGGCTAGAAAAGACCATAACTTCCCTGAGCAAAAAGGGGTATGAAGTTTTATAGTAGGGGGTAAACGAGGCTGTCCCCCCTTCAATGCTTTAGGAGCCTTTTTGTTGTATTGTCTCTCACTACAAAGGGTTTCGGGACATGACCAAGCCCTCAGGTTCCACATCCTGGCCCCCAGGCCACCATCTGGACTGCCCAGACCTGCTGATCATAAGTCCCTAGGAGACAAACACAAGCCAGCAGGTACAAAGTACAAAGCAAGACTAGATAACTTTTAGGATAAGATGGTTCCTACATTCCAGGCGGCTTCTCCAGGCCTAAGGCAAACACAAGCTGGAAGGTACAAGGTACAAAGCAAAACAAAATGGCTTTTAAGATAAGAAGGTTTCTGCTCCTGGCCTAAATACTGTGTTTCCCTGAAAATAAGACCCAGTTGGACAATCAGCTCCAGTGCGTCTCCTGGAGCAAAAACCAACACAAGACCTGGTCTTATTCTACTATGAGTACCTGGTCTCACATGATATAATATAAAACTGGGTCTTACATTATTCCTTGCTCCAAAATATGCACCAGAGCTGACCGTTCGTCCAGGTCCCATTTTTGGGGACACAGGGTATGGCCTAATAGGTGGGATCCCAGTCATGGCACCAAAATATTATGGGAGTCTTGGTTCTTCTTGCCGATGCAGTGAAGAATCAATGCAGTGAGTGATAGTAAGAGAGTGCTCTATTGCCATTTTATCTTTTGTTTTCTGTTAGCTCAGTGTCTCCATTCTTTCTTTGCCTTTGTGTTTCTGTCTGTTATTATAGTTTGGCGGTATTCTATGATTTTTTTCCCTCTGTTTTCTCTTTTTTTTTATGTTATGTGTCTCAGTTCTGGATTATTTTTTTTGAGTGATTACCATTAAGTTTATATAAAAGAAATTTTCATATATACAGTTGTCCTTTTAGTTCGGTATACTTCTTATCTCTATTCCCTTTTGAAATCCAGACCTTATTCACTCCCCTTTTGTGTTCATGTTGTCACAAATTATTTCTTTTTATGCTGAGTTCATTTCTGAGTTACAGTAGCAAATTGTCTTCTTCTTGCTTTCATTTTCTTTTTTGTGTGTTTTTATCTTCTTTATTACCCTTTACATTATGTTTATGTGTATAGTGCCCTATTCTGTGTAGGGGTTGCCATTTCATGCTTCTGTCTGTTAGTAATCCTGCTCATAGTTTGGTATCCTTTTTTGTTTGTTTGTTTGTTTTTGTTTGTTTGAGGTCAAATAACCTCCTTCAGTATCTCCTGTAATGCAGGCCTTGTAGTGGAAAATTCTCTCAGCTTCTGTATATCTGGAAATGTCTTTATTTCTCCTTCATACCTGAAGGATAACTTTGCAAGGTATATTATTTTTGGCTGGTAATTTCTCTCAATAGTTTGAATGTTTGATTCCACTCCCTCCTGGCTTATAGAGTTTCTGCTGAAAAGTCTGATGTAGGCTACCGTCTTCTTTTCCCTGGCTGCCTTGAGAATTCTTTCTTTGTCATTAATTTTTGACAGCTTCAATATAGTGCCTTGGAGAAGGCCTTTTAAGGTTGAGGTAATTAGGTGTTCTGTTTGCTTCTTGGATTTGAGGATGTATTTGTTTCCATAGGTTTGGAAAGTTCTTGTTGGCTATTTGTTTTAATAGACTCTCTGTTCCCTTCTCCCTCTCTTCTCTTTCTGGTATGCCCATTATTCTTATGTTACTCTTTCCAATGGAGTCAGATAGCTCTTGTAGAGTTCTTTCATTTCTTTTAACTCTCAAGTCTCTCCCTTCCATCTGCATCATGTCCAGATTTCTATCTTCAATATCACTAATTCTTTTGTCTATCTGGTCAGCTCTATTTTCTAAGCTGACTATTTCATTCTTCAGCTCTGTGAGCTCTTCAGCTCCAGAATTTCTGTTTATTTGTTTATTTTTTTAATTTCAATCTGTTTGGTCAAATATTCATTTTGTTCATTGATTTTTTTTTCTGAGTTCATTAAACTGCCTACCTGAGTTTTCTTGCATCTTGTTGCATTTTTTCAAAACTGCGGTCTTGAATTCTCTGTCATTTCAGTCACATATTTCCATGTCTTTAAGTTCATTTGCTGGAGATTTTTCATTTTCTTTCTGAGCTTCCTTGGTTATTAATGGGAATTAATGGATTGTTTCTCTTCCTGGGCATCTACAGGAGTGGATTCTGCAGCAGGTTGATATGAAAAGGTCTTTCTTTTGCTTTTGAGTAAGTGGCATTGAAGCATTTTATATTTTCTGCCTTGCACTGGAGCATTTTATTTTCTCTCGTGTGGTTTGGGCTTCCTGTACCATGGGAGATTTATTGGCGAGGTGGACTTCTCCTTTGTAACAAGGTTGCCTCAGTTTCAGGGCACTACTTGCCTTGGAGGATGTGGTGGGCAGTGGGGTTCTGAGCATTTGAAATCCCAGTGTTGCCCCTGCAGCCAGATGCAGAGCCCTCTGCCTCAGCAGCTCTGGGACCCTCAATGAGATCAACAGGGAAAGGTGGGGGTGGGGTCAGCTGGGAGAGGTGGCGGGTGTGTTTGTGGCTTTGTTCTCTTCTGAGTAATGGAAACTACCAGATCATAGCTACCTGGGCCCTAGAGCTCCTCCCTTGTCACTGGTATTAGGCACTGTGTCTGCCACTCAGGAACTGTCTCTCCAGTTCTCAGAGCTGTAGATATTCTGCTATTTTATCTGACACTGCTACCTTGTTTTCTGGGGCCCACTGCTAACAGTGGGAGGGTGTGGGGGAGGTGAACTCTGGGAGGCTGAGGTGGCCACGCTCTGTGACTTTGTTTTCCACCTGGCAGTAAGGGCTGTTAGACTGCAGTTGTCACACTTCAGTGTGACACACTGCAGTGTTAAGTCTTTGCTCTAAGGTCTCTGCCCTGATCGCTGGGTTCAGCTGTGTTATATGCTTATCCCTCAGGCAGGATGGCTGAGGCCACAAAAGTGCACCTGCAGTCACAGTCCTCCCCTCTTCTAGGACTACAGTGAGCTCTAGGCTGGTCCTGCAGACCCCATCTTTGCACTTCTCCCTTCCCTCCCCGTCCGCCTCATTCACGCACCTTCAGGCGTTTCAATTCGCAGATCTCTCAGACGTGTTTGTGAGTTGGACAGGGAATCCTTTGTGAATTACAGCTGTTTGGTTTATTGTAATTTCAAGGGGAGATAGCAAGGAGCACTCCTCATGATCTCATGTTTCTGAAGTCACTCTGCGTTGGATATTTGAGGGATCAATTTATGAGAATTATTGCTGTTTTATATGTATTCTTAATTGATCAATTTACTTTTTAAAAAATTACTTTTATTAGATACTTGGGGTTTTCTGGATAGTTCCAAATAATATGTTATATATAAATGATAATTTTATAAATAGATTTATTTATATTTTTTCTCTCAATTGCTTAAAAATTTCCTAGAATCTTTGGAGAAAGTTGCATAGCAACTGTGATAAACTTTTTTTCTTTACTGAGCATGTCTCTAGTATGATATACATGCTAATGATTCACATACATCAAATTATATTAAAGTAATGGATCTATAATTCTTGGGTGGCAAAAACTGGCTAAACTGTTTTTCCCACATTCAGTTTACTACTAGACCGCATTTCCCAGACCCTTTGCTTCAGCTATGGCTGTGTAACTGTCACATAAGTACAATCACGTATATGTCCTAGAGCTAAGGTGATTAAAATTAAATGTGCCTTTTCTATTTCTCTTTCTCTAAATGTCCTCTGGATGCAGAGGCTCAAGTTCAAGACTGTAGAGAACCCACTAAATAGCAGATTGTATAGATTAAATAGAATCAATGATTCCTCAAATACCTTTGTGGAGATGAGGCCTTACTTGGTCTTACAACACCTCCAACACTAACCTCATTGAGCAAATTGAAGAAGGAATAATCCTTTTTGCTTTAAGGTACTGATATTTGAGGATTATTTGTCAAAATAGGTTTATACGCTGATTAAAACACAGGTTTGTTTGTTTTTTAAAATGAAGAATTGATGTAGAATCAGTTATTTGGGTTTGCTTTTTGAGGTTATATTATATTTTTTGCATTATTTAAGCTGCACTTGTGCTAAATTATATTAATAGGTTTTTTAAATCACTGAAGAAATTTTGATACTAGAATATCTCTTCTTAATCATGGTGACACATTTTTTACTCCAGTAGAGTCCACATGTTAATATTTTAAAAAATATTTCCATATATATTAAAATTATGACAGATAAATAGGTAATTTGATATTATATTTATAACTATCAGTAAAGAAATTGGATGGCATGATTCAAAGCTAGTAATCAGCTACTGAGTATGATTGTGTATATATTTATTTGATTTTTTTCTATTACAATGTTATATAATTGCAGGCAAATTTTATTTTAGCATTTCCATTTGTATTTAAAGTATGTTGCTTTTAGAAAAGGATAAAGCATAATTATCTGGATAACAGATATTCATTTCTTATTTGTATCTGGAGTAAACAAGATTGTTAGTTCTTTAATACACTAATGAGCATCATCATTCAATTAGTGGTCAGTACATAAAATATTGAATTAGTACCCATAACAACTTCTCAGAATACATAATATCTAATAATAACCGAACCTATTATAATGATAACAAATGTCACAATCATACATTCAGAATCGCTCCAATATTTTTCACAAGGATTTGAATATTTAGCATGGAGTAAATTATTTATCTAAGGATGCAATTTTATTTGTAGCTTCTTAAAAAAGATTAGAGCTTAGATTCAATATATAAGCAGAATCATAAAATTGGTATAGACAGCTCATTAAGATTAAGTTATCATCATGTTATAGTATCTTCTTGATCTATAACAACAATGATATTATCTAATGGCTTACAATAAAATCTTTATATAGATTGATTATTTAATTATTCAATTAATGTATAGTTATTTTGCAAAGATTTTCTTTCAAAAGAAATTTGTGGTCTCTTTTACACAAATATATACTATTAATCTTTATTATCTCTAGTGGAAATCTGATACATTAAATGTTTTTACTTAAAAATAATCAATATTTTAATATATTTCTACCAAATAACATTTTATAAAATATACATCATAAGACAGAAGGTACTTAGGAGGAAAAATCTTCCCAAATCCCATCTAGCCACTTGATTCTATTTATTATTGTTCAGCTTCAGCTTCATCGTATACAGTGCAGTGATCAGGCATCTACATTATCCGTGAGCTGGTCTCCCTAATGAGACCAGTGTCCATCATATACCCTACAAAATCTTTACAACATTATTGATGATATTCCCCAAATTGACTTTCATAACCCCGTGTTATGAAATCTTGTGGTTAGTGTTTGTGGTTAGTGATTGTGTTTTCTGATCCCCTCATCTTCCCCTTTATCCCCGCCCCCATCTAACAACCCTAAGTTTTTCCTCCATGTCTCTGAGACCTTTTCTGATTAGTTCATTCATTTATTCTTTTCTTTAGATTCCACATATAAGTGAGATCATATGGTATTTGTCTTTCTCTGTCTGAATTATTTCACTTAGGATATTGTTCTCTAGGTCTATCCATATTGTTGCAAAAGGTAAGATTTCGTTCTTCTTTATGGCTGTGTACTACTCCATCATATAAATGTACCAAGTTTCTTAATCCAGTCATCTACCGAGGGGCATTTTGGTTGTTTCCATGCCTTGGTTATTGTGTATAGTGCTGCAATAAACAGGGGTGCATAAATTTTTCGAATTCAAGTTTTGGATTTCTCCGGATAGATACCTAGGAGTGAAATTGCTGGATCATAAGGTAGTTCCATTTTCAGATTTTTGAGATACCTCCATACTGTTTTCCACAGTGGCTGCACCAATCTGCAATCCCACCAACAGTGCACAAGGGTTCCCTTTTCTCCCCATCCTTGCCAGCACTTGTTATTTGTTGATTTATTGATGATAGCCATTTTGACTGGGGTGAGGTGGTATCTCGTTGTGGTTTTTATTTGCATTTATCTAATGATTAGTGAGGTTGAGCATTTTTTCATGTGTCTGTTGGCCATTTGTATCTCCTCTTTAGAAAAAATGTCTCTTCATGTCCTCTGCCTATTTTTTAACTAGGTTGTTTGTTTTTTGGAGTTGAGTGAGTTTTTTACAAATTTTGAATATTAACCCCTTATCAGATATATCATTGGCAAATATCTTCTTCCATTCCGTAGGATCCCGTTTTGTTTTATTGATGGTTTCCTTTGCTGTGAAAAAGCTTTTTAGTTTGATGTAATCCCAAATGTTTATTTTTGCTCTTACTTCCCTTTCCCGAGTGTATATATCAGTAAAAATCTTACTCTGGGTAATGTGTGTAAACTTTCTTCCTATATTTTTTTCTAGGAATTTTATGGTTTCGGATCTTACATTTAAGTCTTTAATCCATTTTGAATTTATTTTTGTATATGGTGTAAGGAGGTGGTGCAGCTTCATTTTTTTGCATGTGTCTGTCCAGGTTTCCCAGCACCATTTATTAAACAGACTGTCTTTACCTCACCGTACGTTCTTGCTTCCATTGTCATAGATTAAATAACCATATAGGCATGGATTTATTTCTGGACTCTCTATTCTGTTCCATTGATCTATGTGTCTGTTTTTATGCCAGTACCATGCTGTTTTGATTACTGTAGCCTTGTAGCATAATTTGATGTCAGGTACCGTGATACCTCCCACTTTGTTCTTATTTCTCAAGATTGCTGAGGCTATCTGGGGTCTTTTATGGTCCCATATAAATTTTAGGATTATATGTTCTATTTCTGTGAAAAACATCATTGCCAGTTTGATAGGAATTGTGTTGAATCTGTATATTGCCTTAAGCAGTATGGACATTTTAATGATATTAATTCTTCCTATCCATGAGCATGCTATGTGTTTCCATCAATTTGTATCTTCTTTAATTTCTCTCTTCAGTGTTTTATAATTTTCTGAGTACAGATTTTTACTTCTTTGGTTAAATGTATTCCCAGGTATTTTATATTCTTTGAAGCAATTGTAAATGGGATTGTTTTTTAATTTCTCCTCTGATATTTTATTATTGGTGTATACAAATCCAACTGATTTCTGATTATTAATTTTGTATCCTGCTACTTTACAAAATTCATTTATCAGTTCTAATAGTTTCTTGGTGGAGTCTTTAGGGTTCTCTCTATATAGTATCATGTCATCTGCATATAATGACAGTTTTACTTCCTCCTTACCAATTTGGATGCCTTTTCTCTTTCTTGTCTGATTGCTGTGGCTAGAACTTCCAGCACTATATTGAATAGAAGTTGAGAAAGTGGGCAAACTTGCCTTGTTCCTGATCTTAAGGGGAATGGTTTTAGCTTTTCCCCATTGAGTATGATGTTAGCTGTGGGTTTATCATATATGGCCTTTATTATGTTGAGATATGGCCCCTCTAGTCCCACTTTCTTAAGAGTTTTTATCATAAATGGCTGCTGGATTTTTTCAAATGTTTTTTTCTGCATCTATTGATATGATCATATGATTTTTATTTTTCATTTTGTTAATGTGGTGTATCACATTAATTGATTCGCATATATTGAACCACCCTTGTATATCAGGATGAATCCCACTTGATCATGGTGTATGATCTTTTCAATGTATTGCTGAATTCTGTTTGCTAATATTTGTTGAGGATTTTTGCATCTATGTTCATTAGGGATATCAGCCTGTAGTTTTTCTTTTTTCTTCTTTTTTTTTGCAATGTCTTTGTCTGATTTTGAGATCAGGGTGATAGTGACCTTGTAAAGTCTTTGGGAGTATTCCCTCCTTCTGGAATTTTTTGGAATAGTTTGAGAATAGGTGATAATTATTTTTTGAATGTTTTGTAAAATTCACCTGTAAAACCATCTGATCCAGGGCTTTTGTTTGTTGGGAACCTGTTGATTAGTGATTCAATTTCCCTGGTGGTAATCAGTCTATTCAGGTTTTCCGTTTCTTTTTGAGTTTGCCTTGGAAGGTTGTATGCTTCTAGAGAATTGTCCATTTCTTCCAGATGATTAATTTGTTGGCATATAGTTGCTCATAGTAATTTCTTACTTTCTCTCTTTTTTTTTTGTTTTGTTTTGATGAGTCTAGCTAATGGTTTGTCGATTTTGTTTTTCTTCTCTGAAAACCAGCTCTTGGATTCATTGATCTTTTGTATTTTTTGGGGGAGGTCTCTTTCATTTATTTCTGTTCTGATCTTTATTAACTGATTTCTTGTACTCCCTTTGTGCTTATTTTGCTGTTCTTTTTCTAGATCCCTTAAGTGTAAGGATAAGCTGTTGATTAGTGATTTTTCTTGTTTCTTTGGGTAGGCCTGCAATGGTATGAATTTCTCTTTTGGGACTGCTTTCACTGCATTCCATAGATTTTGGGTCCTCATATTTTCATTTCATTTGTCTTCAAGGACCTTTTGATTTTGTCCTTGATCTCATTGTTGACCCATTCATTATTTAGTAACATGTTATTCAGCCTCCGTGTATTTGTGTGTCTTCTAGTATTTTTCCTGTATTTGATTTCTAATTTCATAGCACTGTGGTCAGAGAAGACAATTGATATGATTTCAATTTTCTTAAATTTATCAAGACTTGTTTTGTGGCCTAACATGTGGTCTATCTTGGGAAATGTTCCATGTGCACTTGTGAAGAATGTATATTCTGCAGGTCTGCAGTGAAATGCTCTGAAAATATCGATTAAATCCAACTGGTCCAATATGTCATTTAAGGCTGTTGTTTCCATATTTATTTTCTATCTTGAAGACCTGTCCCTTGTTATCAGAGGTGTGTTGAAGTCCCCTAATATGATAGTGGTACTGTTGATCTCTCTCTTTATGCCAGTCAATATCTGTTTTATATATTTAGGTGCTCCTATGTTGGGTGCATAGATGTTTACTAGGGTTATGTCCCCTTGTCGGATCTATCCCTTTATTATTATGTAGTACCCATCTTTGTCTTTTAATATATTCTTCATTTTAAAGTCTATTTTGTCAGATATAAGCATTGTTACTTCACATTTTTTCTCATTTTCATTTGCATGAAATATCTTACTCCAACCCTACACTTTCAGCCTGTGTGTGTCTTTTGATCTGAAGTGAGTCTCTTGTATATAGCATATGCAATGTTCTTGCTTTCTTATCCACTCAGCCACCCTATGTCTTTTGATTGGAACATTTAATCCATTTACGTTTAGAATGATTATTGATAGGTACATAGTTATTGCCATTTTTTTATTTGTAGTTAGATTGTTTTCATTTTTCTTCAGTTCACAGAAGCCCTTTTAATATTTCCTGCAATGCTGGCTTGGTGGTAATAAATTCCTTTAGCTTATTCTTTTCTGGGAAGCTCTTTATCTCTCATTTAATTTTAAAAGATAGCCTTGCTGTATAAAGCAATCTAGGTTGTAGGCCTTTGTTTTTCATCACTTTGAGTACCTCTTGCCTCTCCCTCCTGGCCTGCAAAGTTTCTGTAGAAAAGTCATTTGATAGTCTTATAGGAGTCCCCTTATATGTAACCTGCTGTCTTTCTCTTGCTGCTTTTAGGATTCTCTCTTTGTCTTTAACCTTTGCCATTTTAACTGTAATGTGTCTTGGTGTGGACCTGTTTGGGTTCATCCTGGTTGGAACTCTCTGCACTTCTTGGGCTTGTATGACAGTTTCCTTCACCAGGTTAGGGAAGTTTTGGGTTATTATTACTTCAAATATGTTCTCTATCCCTTGTTCCCTCTCTTCACCTTCTGGTATTCCTATGATGTGCATATTGTTGCACTTGATGTTATCCCAGAGGTCTATTAAACCATTTTCATTGTTTTTTATTCTTTTTTTCTTTTTGTTGTTCTATTTGGGTGATCTCTGCTAACTTGTCTTCTAAGTCGCTGATTTGATCCTCTACCTCATTTAGCCTGCTGGTAATTCCTTCAAATGTGTTCTTTATTTCAATTATTGTATTCTTCAGTTCTAACTGGTTGTTCATCATGATTTCTCTAGTCTTCTTTATGTCATCACTAAGTTCCTTAAACATTCTTATCATCAGAGTTCTGAACTCTGTCTCTGGTAGGTTGGTTACCTCTATTTCATTTTGTTCTAATTCTGGAGGTTTCTTCTGTTCTTTTATTTGGGACATGTTTCTGTGTTTCCTCATTCTGGCTGACTCTCTGTGTTTGCTTCAATGTATTAGGTAGATCCCCTAGGGTTCTTAGTTCTTGCTGGGTTATCTTATGTAGTATGTGTCCTTTATATTTGACTTACACCACTTCCCTATTTTTCTGTGCATGTGCTCTAAAGGTGACCCTTGTGTTGTGTATATTGTCCTGTTAAAGTTGAACTTTAATTGCTTTTGTCTTGTCAGTAGGTGGGGTTGACTCCTAGGCTGACTAGTTGTGAGACTTGGATCTGCCCGCAGTGGATGATCTGCGTGAAGGTTGACCAGTCAAATGAAGTTTGGCCCCTATGGGCTCTTGTACCTCTAAAGAATTCCCTCTGGGTGTGTCACTTGTAGGTCAAACCTGGTAATTCTCTGGTTTGGTCTGGAGTTGACCTCTGGGTGTGTTGAATCTTATGCCTCTTGGGCTGGGCTGTGGTGATGGCAATTTCAGAGCAAAGCAAATCACCAAGTACAACAACAACAAAGAAAAAAACAAATAAACTCACATGTAAAAACAACAGGTAACCCACACTCAACACAGGCAAAAATATAAAAAATACAGAAACAAAACAAAACAAAAAAAGCAGCGTCAGTCTTGGCGTAAGCCCACTAAGTAATCTCCAGTTTGTCCTCTGCTGTACCAAAGAGTCCACTGCATTTTGTGCAGGCAGAGCTGGTCACCTGGTGCCCATATTGACCCTGGGACTGCAGTTCTAGATGATTGGGGCTATGGGGTCTGGATGGTAGATTTTACAAAATCAGTCCAGTTTCTGCTCTTGCCTGCACATATGCGCACTGAGTAACACAGCCAGCTCTATGCCCAGGTCTCTATCTTTCTCGTGTGTGTGTGTGTGTGTGTGTGTGTGTGTGTGTGTGTGTGTGTGTGTGTGGAGGGCAGGAGATTTCTGAGTGGCTGAAAGCCCTGAGCTGCCTCTGCCACCTGCTGCTGACCCCTGGGTGTGTCTCCGCAGTTGTAATTGCCCTGCCCTAAGCAGGCCAGAAAGTGTGGTGGCTGGGGATGGAGGAGTCTTCTCTCTCCTAGCCCAGCAGTGTCACACTTTTCCCAGCCTCTTCCCTAGGTCACAGGCACTGCAAACTGGGTCCTCCTAGATCCTGAGTGTTACTGCTCTTCTGTAATCTGACACTACTCCTCAGTTCAGGGGCCAGCTTGAGTCTCTGGAAGGGCGGGGGTAGGATTGGGAAAGTGGGGAGAGGGGCCCAGGTGTGGTGTTTGCTTCCTTTGTCCGACCTAAGTCCCAGCTGGAGGTCTCAGTTGAGGTTACTGCCCCAAACGCTGGATATTATACTCTTTGGGCAGGAGAGATCAGCTATGGGAAGCAGGGAAAGAGCCCACCTCCTGGCTTTTGTGATCTCTGTTCCATTCTGGGGCCCCCTACGTCTCCGTACCTAGTTTCCACTCTGCTTCCTTCCCTCTTCCCCTGATCACCCAGTTTGCCCACCTTCAAGAAATCCTCGTATGAGTCTCTTAGCTGTTCTGTGTGATGAGCAGAGAGTCCTTTGACGGGTTATAGATGTTCAATTTGTGGTAAATTGCAGCGGAGAACTCAAGAACACCACCTCGCTGTTGCCATTCCTATGATGTCAAATTCCTTATTCTTTGAAAAAATAAGACAGTCTGATTTAAGTAAACTTGTTGGTAGTGGCATGAAATGGAAGTCAATGGGGTTTTTTATCATGTAACTTAATTGATGGTCACTCACTGTATTCAGAGACCTTGTGAAACATTAAATGTATCAGTCAAAGAAATGAAAAACACTCCAGTGGAAGAACTGCCTCCATTTCTTAAAAACTTGCTACCAAAGACAATTTCAGTGACAAGAACAGAAGCAAATTTAAACTGTTTGCCAAGTGTCCATCATTACTGCTTTCACAAAAAGAATGTTTCCCAATGAGAGAATACTCTGTTCTAAAATACCTGATGGGAGCAGTCAACCGATGAATCATCTTGAGAGAAAAGCCAGACAAACCAATCATCTTTGTATAAAATCCATTCGTCAATGATTCCTATAACAGTTTCCCCTAATCTAATTTGTTCTATGCAAAGTACTTCATTGCTATAAAACTCAAGAGATGTTAAGCTGCTATGTTTTGCCTTTGTTTTGTTTATTAAAAAATTTTCAGGTGAGGCAATTGAACACCGATGTGCTGGAATATGCAGAGATGCCCAATCTGTTTTTCCATAGTGGTTTCTTAAGAGTCTACTTTGGCATTTTATAAAGCAAATTTGGCTCTGACAATATTGAACTGTCATTTTAGTTCATAAACAGTTTATAGCCTGACTATATCATGAACATAGTTGTGTTTGGCTTTTATTCTCTTTGTCTCTCTGTCGCTCTCTCCTCCCCTGTCTATATATCTGCACACACATGTTTGAGTTTGTATTGAATGATTCATGGCATGATTTTTGGAATCAAATCTAGTTCTACTTTTTACCAACCATGTGATCTTTGCTAAATTAATTAAGTTCTCCATGGCTCAGTTTCTTAATCTGTAAAACAGAGATATTAATAACAATTGACCAAATATTTCAGACTTAATTTAATACTTGTAAAACACTTAGAACAATGTCCAGCATGTATTGAGTGTTCAATAAATGTTAGCATAAACCTTTTAAATGGGAGATTCTATTGGAAAATTATAGTGAAAATAGTTTTAAATAAGTTTTATAGAATACCTTGAGTATATTACAACAGACATAGTTAGGTATAAGGTAGTATCCATGATTTTCTGCATTATGTTTGCTGTCACTTACTATGCCCTTAAAAATATGTTCAGCACTTTACGTAAGTATTTTTTCTTAGGTATTTTAGTATCTTCTTCCATGTGAATGGGGCAACTCTAATGATATCTGGTAGTTGGCCTCTCTAGGGTTGTACTTGTTAAGGCTTCAACATTGATCTAAAATTTTAACAGAGAAAATACGTGGTCAAATCCAAGAACATGGTGATGAAATTTGCCTCAGATGCAGTATGCATCTATGTTTAATGAGAAGGTGTGGAGTAGATATATGTTATTTTAGTAATCCAGCATGCCTCATTGGATAAGGTTTTTTGAAAGTGACACATTTTCCAACTTTAGGAGTGAATTACAGTAGTACAGTATTCTTTGCCCTTTATATCTGAGAGTTAAGTCATGGGTATTTTTAATAGTTTTGGCCAGTTGGGACTTTGGTATTTGAACATAAGGTAATCAATGAAAGGAACCAGGAAAACTAGCTATAACTCAGAGCAGGGGTGAGATTCATTGTCTAGCAATAGCCAGATGAGTGTGCAGAGGTGGCAGCAGTCCATTCTAACAAATAATTTCTTTGGGCTATCATGGTTGTATTTTCTGCTACCTATTTTACAGAAGTGGCTTCTTTAGATTCTATAATCTTTCCAGTACACTTCCAATAAGTCCAGTTTTGTTATTGCCACATTTATATAAGTAAGCCAGATAGTTTTTGTTGTTTGTATGAATGTGTGTACTAATCCATATGTGACAGCTGTTGTGACAATGTTGACCTCCTTTAGAGGGGGGGACTCCAATGGGAATATATAGGCTCACAGATCAGAACAAAAGGATTCAGTACAGTGTCTCCAACATCTTTGATGGTATAGGACTGCGGAACTTTGTAGATTGAAAATAAGCCATAGCGGTAGCGGCATGAAATGGAAGTCACTGGTCCTTGGTCGATGGAGAATGTGGCTACCACAATTGAAAACTCAGCACTGACCATTTCTGAACTTTACATGGAGCTGCCGATGACAGAAGCTACTTGGGAGGAAAAAGCCTTCCCGACCCCATAGCTGGCAGAGGACACCAAAGAAAGGCAGTTTTGTTAGTGTTGTTATTATATTGTTGCAGACTCTTAAAATAACCTAGGAAATTACAATAATCATTCTAGCTAACATTTATTGAATGTTTGCTGTGTACCAGGTGCTCATAAAAGCTTTTTAAACATTGCATCTCTATATTGCATTAACTGTTAATATAATTAGTATTTTAATTATACAAACTAGAACAAGATGCAACAAGCAAGTTATAAAGAGATTCAAGTATAAGCTAAATAATTTGTTCATAATGATACAACATTCATATTTATTGACTGCTTTCACTCTGGCTTTCCTTTTGGTTGTAAGTTAAGCATAATTTTTGACTTAATTTATGACTTTAGCATTGAAGATTCCCTGCTCCATACTTCTTTCCTAACCACTGATATCTACTTGATCACACCTCATTCCACTCTCATGTATCTCTTTTATCCACTTGATAAAGACAACATTAAAGAATGGTTAATTAATTGTTTTAGGGCAGAGGCAGGGTTATAATTCTGGCTTTAACTTGCTATCCATGGGCCTGGGCCAGGCTATTTAAGCTCTTTGTGCCTATATCGCACCATCTGTAAAATAGATGCAATTATTACAACAACCAGTTGTTGTACGGATTAAATGAATAAATTCACATAAACTCTAACAACAATACCTAGAACATAGAAAGCACTCAAAGTATGCTATCAGCTTTTGAGGATCACAAGGACTTTATCTTAGTTGCCCTGAATAGCACCACACTGTCTTTCAACTTTAATTAGTAAGAAAAGAATACATGTTTTTAAAAAGTAAGGTGGTTATGGTCTTTTCCAATAATGTAAATGTGGCATATGGCAATAATGTTATACATTACTCATTGTAACTAATTTATACTATTCCCTCTACTTTGAGGCTTAATGCATGCATATCATTATTGTAGCATAAAATATTTCAGAGGGTTTTATATTTAAACTCTTTGCTTTACATAATTGATTTCCAAAAGCTTTCTGACAGAAATGGTGGCAGATGACCTCATAATCCTAAAATTTCATATGAATGGTTTAACATTTAAATTGTAAGTAGAACATTTAAGGATAAAATTACTTAAACATAAAATTTAATCTTATTTCTGAAAACCTATATTCACAAGCATATATAAATAACATGAAAATGAATAGGATCAATGGGTTGATAAAATTAGATTTCTGTGTTTTACTTTTTGGGACTAGCCTAATCTACATATTATAGAAAATGCATGTAATTTTTATGGTTTAGAACTGATAGAGACAAGTTAAAAATTTTTTATTTAGATGGGACATAAGATGTAATTTCTTAAAATTATGCCTTGTATTTTATTGGATTAAAAGATCCACTTACATAATTTTTATACATTTAATCAAATTGGACCATAAATATACTTTAAATAATAAGATAATAGCCATTTCTTAGTTGATGTCACTTAAGTTTTTTTCTTCATTATATGTTGATTTTAATAATACTTATGGTTTAATCCAATGATTAGCTACCAAAAACTATGATTTATGTTAAGTATTTTATAAAATGTTTTATGATAAGTATTCTATAAAATGTATTATATTTAATTACCTGAAGCAGCTACCATTTTTGTTCCTATTTTATAGACGAGAAAAGTAAAGATTAGGGTAGTTTGGTAGCTTGAGCAAAAGTACATGGAGACAGTCAGTGGTCTTCATCCTCTGACTCCAATGGCAATACTTTTAACCAATAAGTCCTACTGTTTCAAAGGTTAGGGTTTCTCTTTTTAACCTTTAAATATGTTTCCCATTTTTATCATATTTCAAGGTGTTTCAAGGTATTTCAATATGTATTTTCATTTTGAGAGATATCTGAAAACTTTTCATAAATATTTGTTTTAATATTTAGAAGTCATAAAGAAAAAAATATGTTTCTAGGCAGAAGGAAATTAAAATCTTTAGGAGGATTATAATTTCAGAGAGTCCTTATTTTCACACAGAATATCCACTGTTCAATAACAACACATGATCTAAAAAGAAGGGAAATGGGAAGAGATGAATCATGCTCCATTGCTGGAAGTGACTTACAAATAACTTAACCAGGACAAATATACTCAAGAAAATAAATAAATTGAAAGAGAATTTCAAAAGAGAACTACAAAGGTTGTAGAAGTATCAAAGAGAAACACTGGAAATATAAAACACACTTGCTGATTAGTTCTTACTGAACTGGAATATAAGTTAGTAGAAAATACCCACAGAATTAAAAAGAAAGAACAAGGGAAATGAAGCAAATAGTATGATCCTATGAGACATAGTGAAAGTACTGGTAATGAGTAAATACTGTACCTATTTTTAAAAATGCAAGTTGTGTTTAAAATCCACACATAAAGTAAACTCTGGATCTAGAAGTCCTACTTGATTAATTTTTCTGCTCATCAGTTACAAATCTTACACAAATTATTAGAGAATAGAAATTGAGAACACATTCAAATATATCACATACGGCTAGAATGAACTTGATAGCAAACCTGACAAGAACATTATGACAAAGAAACATTCCAGATCAAACTATCATAAATAGACAAAAAGAAATACCAAACAAAAAATATATATATTATATATTGACTTTCTTTGTCTCTTGTTACAGCTTTTGACTTAAAGTCTATTTTGTCTGCTATAAGTATAGTCACTCCTGCTTTCTTTTGGTTTTTCATTTGCATGTAATATCTTTTCATCCCTTCACTTTCAGCATATGAATGATTTTAAGCTTAAGTGAGCCTCCTGTAGAAAACACGTGTTGAGTCTTGTTTTGTACTTCTTATATTTGATCCATTTAGCCACTTTATGTCTTTTAATAGGAGAAGTTAAACCATTCACATTTAGTATGTATTATTGATATATAAAGATTTACTAATGCCATCTTTTTTTATTAGATTCAGATGTATAAAACAATGTAAAAGTTAGACATCTATACCCCTCACGAAGTGATACCCCTCCTCCCCCAATCTACTGCCTCTCTGACATCACATACAGCCATTATATTTCCACGGTCTCTGTTTCTTATGCTGTACTCCACTTCTTGTGAATATATATATATATATATATATATATATATATATATATATATAATTATATTTGACATCCATTATTATTCAGCTTCAGCTTCAGGTGTACAGTGCAGTGATCAGGCATCTACACCATCCTTGAAGTGGTCTCCCTAATAAGACAAGTGTCCATCGGATACCCTACAAAATCTTTACAATATTATTGATTATGTTCCCCAAACTCTCTTTTGTGTCCCTGTGACAATCTTCCTAATTGTGCTTTCTAATCCCATCACCTTCTCCCTCATCCCGACCCCACCTCCCATCTAGCAACCTTCAGTTTTTCCTCTATATCTCTGAGACTGTTTCTGATTAGTTTGTTCATTTATTCTATTCTTAAGATTCCACATATAAGTGAGATCGTATTGTATTTGTCTTTCTCAATCTGACTTATTTCACATAGCATAATGTTCTCTAGGTCCATCCATATCGTTGCTAATGGTAAGATTTCATTCTTCTTTATGGCTGGACAATACTCCGTTATACAAATGTACCACAGTTCTTTGATACATTTATTTACCGACGGGCATTTTGGTTGTTTCCATGTCTTGGCTATTGTGAATAGTGCTGCAATAAACATAGGAGTGCATAAATTTTTTTGAATTAGAGTTTTGGATTTCTACAGATAGATACATAGGAGTGAAATTGCTGGGTCATAAGGTAGTTCCATTTCCAGTTTTTTGAGATGCCTCCATATGGATTTCCATAGTGGCTGCACCAATCTGCAATCCCACCAGCAGTGCATGAGGAATTCCTTTTCTCCACATCCTCACCAGCACTAGTTGTTTGTTGATTTATTGATGATAGCCATTTTGACTGGATTGAGGTGGTAACTCATTGTGGTTTTTATTTGCATTTCTCTATGGTTAGTGAGGTAGAACATCCTACTGAATGGGAGAAGATATTTATCAATAATATATCTGATAAGGGGTTAATATCCAAAATTTATAAAATAAAAAAATTAAAAAATTAAAAAAATTAAAAACCTCATTCAACTCAACACCAAAAGAACAAACAACCCAATTGAAAAATGGTCAGAGGACATGAAGAGACATTATTCTAAAGCGGACAAGCAGATGGCAAACAGACATATGAAAATGCACAGCCTCACTAATACCATCTTATTGATTGTGTTTTGGTTGTCTTGTAGTTCCTTTATTCTTTTCTTTCCTGCTGTTTTCCTTTGTGAATTGATAATTTTTTTATACTGGAAAACTTCAATCTTTTCTCTTTATCATTTGTGTATCTACGGTATTATAGGTTTTTGCTTTGTGATTACCATGAGGCTTTCATAATACATCTTATATTTATAAGTCTATTTTAAAGTGGTAACACTGAAGACAATTTAGTTATAACAAATTTTGCTCCATTATTTTAATAAGATTTATTTGAAAGTGAGCTTTTAATTATAATTAGCTACATGTTGATGATGCCTCATTCTGTTTCAATTTTACTCTGTTTAATAATGAGAAGCATGAATAATGATGTTTAATAACAGTCATAGTTTTATGTATTCTGCTAATAGAAGCAGAATAATATGCTCTTAATTTTTTTTTTATTTTAATAAGGTTTTATTGGGGAATATCGGGGAACAGTGTGTTTCTCCAGGGCCCATCAGCTCCAAGTAGTTGTCCTTCAATCTAGTTGTGGAGGGCACAGCTCAGCTCCAATCCAGTCGCCGTTTTCAATCGTTAGTTGCAGGGGGCACAGCCCACCATCCCATGTAGGAATTGAACTGGCAACCTTGTTGTTGAGAGTTCATGCTCTAATCAACTGAGCCATCCAGCGGCCCCTCTGGAAGCTCAGGGCAGTTCATTGTCTTCAATCTAGTTGTGGAGGGTGTAGTTCACTGGCCCATGTGGGAATTGAACAAGCAACTCTGTTGTTCAGAGCTTGTGCTCTAACCAACTGAGCCATGCAGCCGCCCCTCTTAAAATTTTTAGCTGTCAAGTATGATTGACTAGATGTAAGTACAGGCTCTACCATTTACTTAGCTGTGAGGATCCTGGGAAAAATCACTTAACTACCTTTTATGTCAGTTTCCTTATCTATACCATGGTATAATAATCATACCAAAGTCATAGGTTGTTGAGAGGTTAAAAGAATTAATAAAATTTTGATGAGTTAGTCAATACATAATATTTTCACAGTCTTTCAAAAATGACTATAAATGTAAGTTTATATGTGCCAGGCACATAGCAAAAGTTCAAATGGTAGCTATTATTATGATTATGACTTCTGTAAAGATAAATTTTTAATTGTAAAAGTATGTCCTTTTGTTTCAACCATTTCACTGTACCCTCCTCCTAATTCTCTTTATTGAATGAAGGCCTAGTTTAAATATCCCTACTTTCTAAATTCAGGCTGAATTAATGATCATTTTCTGTATTTCTTTTCAATTTATACATTCTTTTTTTTAATTAAAGTTTATTGGGGTGACAATTGTTAGTAAAGTTAATAGGTTTCAGGTGTGCAATTCTGTAATACATCATCTATATATCATATTGTTTGTTCACCACCCAGAGTCAGTTCTCCTTCCATCACCATATATTTGATCCCTTTTACCTTCATCTACCACCCCTTCCCTGCCTTACCCTCTGGTAACCACTAAAATATTGTCTGTGTCTATGAGTTTTTGTTTTTCATTTGTTTGTCTTGTTCCTTTGTTGGTTTTAGTTTGATGTCCTACATATCAGTGAAATCATATGGTTCTCAACTTTTTCTGTCTGACTTATTTAACTTAGCATAATAATATCAAAATCCATCCATGTTGTCTCAAATGACACTATTTCATCTTTTCTTGGCAGAGTAGTATTCCATTTTGTATATATACCACTTCTTTATCCAATCACCTATTGAAGGACACTTTGATTGTTTCCATGTCTTGGCCACTGTAAACAAAGCTGCAATGAACATCGGAGCACATATATCTTTACGGATAAATGTTTTCAGATTTTTTAACTTAGTGTATTGTAAATATTTATGTATGTTTCCTCCTCTAGAAACTATACTTTGAGGATTGTTTTGCACTCAGATTTCTTGGCTCAGCATTTTGTACTTAAAGAATCTGTAATTAATTTTGGTAGAAATTTACTTTAGATTTTTAGATTTCTGTCCTGTGGTAGTTGTTGGTTTTACCAAACTTTAAATCCTAGCCTAAGCCTTTCTCTTTATCTTTCTCTCTTCCTGCTTCCTCTATCCTTCAGCATTTACTTTTTTCTAAAGACCATTTGAAATTGATAGATGAATATTTTCCTGAGAAAAGAACCATACTATGTTGGTGAAACCATTTATGCATAACCTATAGGGCAAATACACTTTGTAAATATTCCATATAGATGTGCTATACTGTACAGTTACAGCTGTGACTGAATCCTCAGTTTACATGCCTTAATAAGAGATTTGAGAAATATAGGCATTGGAATACTATTTCTTTTCTCCACGAAGGGGCCTGGTAGAATATCATTAGCACTATGCACAGAATCAGAAGTCTTGTGTTCAAACCCTGGCTGTTTCATGTGTCATGTGACTTTGCAATTTCTAAAATTAGCTTTCCAGTTCTGTTATATATAGACTGGTTGGTCAATTGTTTGAAATGCATGGTGGATAGTGACTTAGGCAATAGACTCAGCAGAGCCTCACAAGTGGGAGAAACTGAAAGAAGGAAAGAAAAGGCTAAAAGAAGGAAAGCATAATGGTACTCTAAAGCTCTCTTAAACTAGACAAGTTGTACTTATATCTGAATATATATTCAGATATATTTTTTGGATATATATATATATATATATATATATATATATATATATATCCAAAAAAATGTATACAAGTAGACACTTTGGTCAATGTTGCTCAAGCAGTGGTTTGCCATAATCAGAAGTGTCTGGACACTAATAGTGACCACTTTGAGCACCTCTTGTAATTGCAGAAGTCAAATGGGACTTGCATTCATCTTTTGTTATCGGTATACATTGAGTATTATAATTTTAATGTAGGTTTTCTTTCTTAAAATATGTATACATTTTTTGGCAATGTGTGTGTTTGTGTGTGTGTTCTTTAAAATCTAGATTAAAATAGTGAAACATTTTGAAAATCACTGAAATACTTTCTCTCAAACTCTCTAGCCACCAGAATATGTATACTTTTTCTGGTAATATATTTCTTTGATGTTGGAAAAATACTGAAACTAAGAATTTGAGTTATTTATCCTATATCACTGTCATGCGGGGAGTCCGGCGGGGTCTCTGCTCCCGCTCCCCACATAAGAACGCAGGATATGGTGAGGCCAAAAAGGAACACCCACGGAGCCATAAGTAGGGGAGTCATATCACTATATTCTCGCTGGCGCCTGGGTTGGAGTCACAGGAAGCAGGAGCCACACGATAAGCAACCCTCACTCTGCTGCTTGCAGGCTCAGCCACCATCTTCTTGCTAGACCCCCATTTTCTGCTAGCGTAGCCACAGCAGTTACATTAGTGGCCAATGGCTCACTGGTTACAGCTGACGGCCAACTAGCCACAGTTGATGGCCATGCAATCACAGTTGATGGCCATTTACTACCTGAGCCAACACCTTTCTATGTGAGGCTGAGAGCCTGGAAACTGCTTTCTGGGGCTCTGTCCCCACAATCACACAACTTCAGAAGAATACTTTTAAATCAAGCTGTCTGGATATATAGTTTGTTTCAAGTTAAGTTCTCCTTTTTTTTGAAAAATATTTATGCATAAGTTCATTTAAATAATAGCATTGGACACAGGACAAATAATTATGTTCAGTGGTAAAGATCTGACAATTTATATTTGTCACAACTGTGTTTTCTATGCTATTTTAAAGTGTATGTACTTTCCACAATTAATAAACAAAAACGGCAAAGTGAGAATTTAATGATTTCTATAACATCCCTCAAAAATCCTTGCCTAAATATAAGAATTATAATTTTGTATCTTGAGATTTGATGTGCTTTTCTTCATTTGACTTAATCCATTGCCTTTAAAACACAAACTTCCTATCACCGCTGCTGCACATTCACAACTTAATGGCATTTGACAGTAAATACAGGCTCATCAAATCACTTATCTCCCCATGCTTCTGCAGTAATATTGAGAGAAGCTGGATAAATCACATCTCAAAGAGTACAGCTGCTCTCAAACAGCATAACTAATGAATTGCCTTAACTAGAACAGAGAAAGCAATGTCTTGCACTCAAATTCTAAGCCAGCTGACGGCCCAGCACTTGATCTGAATCAGTCACCATAACTAATTACAACTTTAAAAACTTATAGCCATTTTAATGCTAATAATTAATAGACACCTGGTAGCAATTCCTAAGGAAAAAAACAGATTGCTGTACACTTTACAGAATAATGAAATAACATAACACAATTTGTACTGATATACATGCCTTTTTGTTTTATTTTTGCCTTACCCTTTATCAAAATTAGAGTTGTCTGGTTATTTTTTAAAACATAATTGATGATATAAGACTATAGAACAAAGTAATGATAACAATACTTTATTGAACACCAGAAATATGTTGACTAGATTTCAGTTCTCTAATCACACACAAAAAAGTAATTATGTGAAATAAAATATTAATTAACTTGACTGTAGTAATCATTTCACTATGTATGTATATAAGGACATCAAGTTGTATAGTCTAAATATATATCATTTTTATTTTAAAATATATAAATGAAAAAGAACAAACTAATGATATAGTGATACAGAAATAAATATTAAAAACTACATTAAAGAAAAAGTAACTGGCTATAAATTTAGCTTTTATTTCAATTGAGTGTATATAATTATACAAATTGTATAAAAATTGGTATATTCCCAATGCTATAGGGTAGGATTTGTGGTTAATATTAGTAAAGCAAATACCTGCTTGATACATTCAAGAACTATTTTCAAAATATGGTACTATATTAAAAATATATATAAGAAAATTATACCAGTGAAAATTTTGTAGCAACAGGAAAAGTGCAAGGTAAAAATACTCTCATGTGTTACAAATTAAAATGTGTTAATATTATGAGATAAAAGCAATGGGTAAAATAAGTGAAGGTGGTCATAAGATACAAACTTCCAGTTATAAGATAAGTAAGTCCTGGAGATGTAATGTATTACATAGTGACTATAGTTAATAATACTGTATTGTATATTACAAAGTTGCTAAGATAGATCTTAAAAGTTCTCATTACAAGAAAAAAAATAATAACTATATATGGTGATGGATGTTAACTAGACTTATTGTGGTGATCATTTTTCAATATATACAAATACTGAATCATGCTATACACCTAAAACTAATATAATATTAGTTATAACATATAATAATATGTCAATTATGTCTCAATTAAATGTGTTCATATTATGAAGATAAAAGATTACTGAGTGCCAAGAACAGTGGATCATACACTTTCCTGTTCTTATAGTTATTAACACATATTTTATGGTGAATGTATACTTCAATTTTATAATTAAGGTATGCATATATAATATAAAAATTTAATACATTTATATATTGCACAACATAAAAAATATAGCAGCCCAGAAGTCAATTTATCTTATTTCAAGTGCTAAATAGAAGATGTGCCACCTTTTTACATTATCAATCAGTCATGTACTGCAGAGAATATTTCTGGAATTTAAAAATTAGCATTGTTTCACTTTATATTGTTATCAATCTCTAAAAGAAATGAATATCATATTGTCAATATTTTGCAATTTGTTTTTACCATATATTGATAAAATTCATGAATAGATAAATGCAGAAGTTCATACGAAAGGCCTAGAAAAAGGAAAGGTATACTTATTTCCAAGCATAGAATTATTCATTAACTGATCTTTTATTTTTAATTTTTTACAAACTGTTTGGATTCAATAAAACATCTATAATATATGCAAAAAGATAAGAAGAAACACTGTCTGAATATTCAAAATAATTATAATGGCCAGAATCAGGTATGACAGAAATATTAGAACAATCAGACAGGGAATTTAAAATAAAATAACTATGATAAGTATGTCAAAGGCTCTAAGGCAAAAGTTAGACAACACGTAGGATCAGATAGATATATTCAGCAGAGAAATAAAAAGGTGGAAATGCTAAAAATCAAAGCACAATAATAGCAATGAAGAAGCCCTCAGCAGGCTTATTGGTAGACTTGATAGAATTGAGGGGGAAAAAAATCAATGTACTTGAGGGTAGGTTAATACAGATGAGCCAAACCAAAATGTAAAAAACAAAAAAAAGAATAAAAGAATATATAATATAGCATACACAACATATACGACAATATCAAATTGTGTGTCATACATATAATCAGAATCATAGAAGAGAGAGAAAATGAGGTACAAGAGATATTTGAAGAAATAATGACAGAAAAATTTCCAATACTTAAAGACAGATAGCAAACTGCATATCCAAAAATTTTGGAGACTAAAAAGCAAGATAAATATTAAAGAGAAGACAATTATGTTATATTCAAATTGTTGAAAAACAGAGCTAACTAAATCTTAAGGTTAATCAAAGAAAGATGCTTTATATACAAAGCAAGAAGCATAAGAATTCAGCAGACTTCCTTTCAGAAGCCATGTAAGCAATGAGAGAGTGGTGTTAAATTGTTAAAATGCTGAGAAAAGAAAAAAAGTCAACCGGAATCTTAAGGAATATTCTATACAAATATCCTTTAAAAGTCAATCTACTTGGGATCACTGCATAAGTTATATAAATGTCTAACAACTATTCTGTATACCTGAAACTAATATAAAATAATATTGAATAGGAACTTAAAAAAAAATGTCAATCAGAGATAAAATCTTGCTCAGATAAATAAAAAAACTGAGGAAGTTTGTCAGTAGACATACTGTATTAGAAATGTTAAAGGCAGTTCTTCAGGTAGAAGGAATATAATATAGATCACAGAAACACAAACCAAAGCCAAGAGCTAAAGAGCATTTGAAATGGAACAATGATAAATAAAACCATTTTCATGGTATTGATTTCTCTATAAGATAATTGTATGCTTAAAGCAAAAAATATAACAATTATTGTATCTTTATAGTATACATAAAAGTGAACATATGACAAGGTATGGAAGGGAAGAATTGGGAATTATTGTTATAAGAGCTTTACACCATACTTGAAGTTGTGTCATAACTTTGATATAATAAAACTAGGGGGTGGCCGGTTGGCTCAGTTGGTTAGAGTGCAATGCTCAAAACACCAGTGTTGCTGGTTGAATTCCCACATGGACCAGTGAGCTGTGCCCTCCACAACTAGATTGAAAACAATGACTTGACTTGGAGCTGATGGGTCTAGGAAAAACACACTGTTCCCCAATAAAAATTAAAAAACAAACAAACAAACAAACAAACAAAAAGCTAGGATAACCACTAAGTTGTTTAAAAAGAGGTATATATACTTGTGGAAATATTAATATAATATTAATACAATATAATTAATAGATTATATTAATATTATTAATAATATTAATAAATTAATACAATATAATAAGACGGAAACATAAAACATGCTCTGTTAATCAAAAGTAAAGCCAAAAAAAAAAGGCGGTAAAACAAGGAAAGAACAAATAAAACAAATGGAAAACAGATAATAACATATTTTTATCCAACCATATCAGCAATCTCCTTAAATATGAATATTCTCCATCAGTTAAAAGACAGAGATCGTCAGATTTGTTGTGAGGATAAGAAAACAAAACCTAGATATATGTTGTCTTTAAGGTGAAAAATATTCTTCAAGGAGGTCTTGAAGGAGTCGTTGTATCAAATTTCCTTGTTGTGTATTTCCATAAGAGTACTGTGCTTTACATTTTGAAATATTCAGCCTGTTGCAAATTACTTAAAGACTATCTTTTACTCTACATGAGAGATAATGTTTTTCCCATCCCTAAAATTATCCCAGTGCCTAGCAAATGCCCTACTACAAAGCTGTCAGTGTCTTTAAACAAATCATAGTTTTATAGATAATTCATACTAAAAATTGATAATGTGAGAATAATTTTCTGAGAATAACTCCTGGGGGAGAAGTATACTAAACATGCATTTAAATACCTTGATTCATTTTTTACATAAATTATTTATATGTAACATAAGATACACTACAGTTCTTCTTAATGCACAAATAAATGGAAAGAAAAATTATCACTATTTAAGAAAAGCACATGAGAAAATACGATAACATTTCAGTTTACATGACAAAAGCAATACTGGTGTATCTCTGGATGTTAATGTGGAAAATGCACATAATGATATTTAAAATTGTGTTCATGATATTTTATAATATTTGAGAAAGCAAATATGATTTCATGTAATAAATAGAAAGAATATGTTAATGATTTTCAGTTACTTTGGTTGATGAATTCTAAATTACATGTAAAAATGGAATTAGATCAAGAAGATTTACTCAAAAACAGGTTTGAGGGAGAATGATATGTAACAAAACTTCATTCTCCCCTGAAAATAGCTTATGATTATAATCTTTTTATTTTACGTATTTAATTTTTAAATCATTTTCTCAGTATCATAATCCTGACATATTTCAGTTTCTTAAATCTTTGCTTTTTATGACAAATCATAGCTTTATTGTCTGGCATGAGTTTTAATTTTAAATGCAATGATTTTACTTCTTTGAAGGCTTTATCAAAGAAAATTCACATGCAATATTCAAACATGTGCCATGTGAAATCATGTAGTGTTCCATTAATAAAAGAATATTAAATGACACAGGGTAAAGGGCTAACTAAACTATAATTTAAAAGGACATTAATGGAAGGCAAAATACAATTATCCCCAATATATACAATACAATAAATACTGTAAAAGTAAATATATTAATGAAAAAACAGTTGATGCTATAAAGAACTAAGAGAATACATGTATACTTAAGGCAGTTAAGTGCATTGGTTTCTCCATAAGAAAAATATGTCTATAACATGATAGAACAATACCTATTTA